>NC_064419.1:43913533-44106033 GCF_023375975.1 Astyanax mexicanus | reverse complement strand
TAACATGGACTGACTGCTGGGCCTATAGCACCACTTGCTTGACCTCTGTATGTGTGTGTGTGTGTGTGTGTGTGTGCGTAAGCATTGAAGCAGCAGCTGGTGCGGCAGATGTGTCCCTGGGAGGCGGAACTACCAAAGAGAGTGTGTGTGTGTGTGTGTGTGTGTGTAACAGGCACACCCTGACATCCCTCATCTGTCAACGCCTCGTCAAGGTGGCATGGACCCTCCCAGGTTCATCCATCACAATCTCTCTCTTTCTCACCCTCCCACACACACACACACACACACACAGAGTGTGTGTGTTCTACTGTCAGTGCCCTGTTAGGAAAGCTGTGGAGGCAAAGACCGAAGCTGAGGACACGCCGCTGCAGGTGGAGTGGGCGGAGTCAAGACTTTTAACCTGTAAATCTTACTGTATGAGAAAACCCACTGTAATGGTAAATCGTCACGTAAGTGTTACATCAAGGGAAGGCTCAGGTACGCCCACACTTGTATGAGCTGTTAGGTGATATCTTGTGAGGTCTGTGGGGTCTGATACCTGAGTGCAGGTATTTAGCATTACTGGGAATACATTATATATACATTATTAAATGCTAATATTACCACCCACAGTGGACAGAGCAGTGCAGTGCACCTGGTGGTAATGATGGTGACCGGCAGCGTCTGGCTAGAATTGTCAGACAAACAGACAAACCACTCTGGCAGAAATCTATATTCCACATCCTCATTCAATGCGGCGTTCTTCAGTTTTAATGGGATATGGCAAAAGTCATGGGACACGATTACTAATATGCATTAGGCTACTAGTATTTTCTCATATCTTGACTCCAGCTATACTCCAGTATTATAGTATACAGTTCTGGAACTCTTTGCTATTTATAGGTATAAGTTTGAGGTAATAAACATTGATGTTTTATTCTATAAACTACGGACAACATTCCTCCCAAATTCCAAATAAAAAGTTTGTCATTTAGAGCTTTTTTTGTAAAAAAAAAAATAGAGTTAAAGAGAAATGGCTGAAATAATAAAAGATAATGCAAAGAAAACAAATCCATATTGATAAAGTTTTAAGAATTCAGAAATCAGTAAATGAAGGAATAACCCTGGTTTGTTTTTAATCACAATCTCCTCCACCAGTCTTACACACTGCTTTTGGATAACTTTATGCTATTCACTGCTGGTGCAAAAATTCAAGCAGTTCAGTTTGATTTGATGGCTTGTGACCATCCATCTTCCTCTTGATTATATTCCAGAGGTTTTCAATTTGGTAAAATCAAAGAAACATTTCATGTTTCGTTTATATGGGCGTTCTCAAGCGTCATGATCTACTGATGTAAGGCTGTGTGTAATACAGTGAACTGGACAAAAGCAGCCCAGCTCATAGTTCTCTTCCAAACAAAGCCACCAGTTTCCTTCACCGTCTCATTCTCTCTTTCCCATTCTCTTACAGTTCTCCAAACTCCTCTCTCTCTAGTGACAGTCGCTCCTCTGCCATGTGCAGGACTAGATAAGCACCAGCTCACTTCAAATCCCTGCTGCAGTTCTACCCAGACCCCTATCCTCTTACCCAGGACTGTCTCTCAGACTCCAAAGCCTGTTAATCGCAACTGGATGCATTGTGATAGGACGCTCCGCATCACAAAATAAACCCATTCCTAATGAATTATACACACACGCTCGTCTGATGGGCCCCGCAAGCCTTTACGGCCCAAAAATATGGGATCTGACATCACGGATCTAATTGTAGTATCCTATTTTCTGGAGAAATTAATAAATGATGCGCACAGATGTGCACCGACACCCATCGCACACTGTCATAAATGCGGAGGAGCCGCAAACATCTTTCCTGCTCTAATAAAAAACATTCGCAATTAATTTTCACGTTCACGCCTTTACAACTTTGAAGGTGCCTTTACTAATCAAATTACGTATAAAAGAGAGATGAAAACAACATAAAATAGAAAAGGCTGCTGCTTCACAGACACAGACCCACAGCATTCTGAGTGGAGATTCTACAGTGTGTAAAAGCAAAGACCATAATGATGAAACTGGCACTCATCAGGACTCATCATGAAACCATAATGATGAAACTGGCACTCATCAGGACTCATCGGAGTCTCTCTTCCCTCCATCACTGAGATCTACACCACACGCTGCATCCTCAAAGCCACCAGCATTGTGGACGACCCCACCCATCCCTCACACGAACACTTCGCTCTGATGCCGTCCGGCAGAAGATACAGGAGCATCTGAGCCTCCACTACGAGACTCTGCAACAGCTTCATCCACCAGGCAGTCAGACTCCTCAACGCACAGAGACAGAGCTGACCACCCTCCTCACCCACCACACTCACAAAAAAACTGAACTGTACCCCCCACCCCCCCCTTTACACACACAAAGACTGAACTTCACCCATTCAGCACACAGAGGCTGACATGTCCTTATTCCTATCAGCTATATTTGCTGCCACTCTCAATAACCATAAACTCGCTACCTCAGTAACTGCTGTGATTATATAAATATTCTATATGTTACAGTATGTTACACATCTCTGCCCCCTATCCTCACTATACACTTATTATACCGTATCGGTACTTCACTGTCCTGTCACTGTCTTTAAATTGTCTCGTCTTTTGTATTTATTGTATTTATTGTTATTTAGTGTTATAATTTTATAATTTTATGTTGCCCTGTCGTCACTCCTGCACTTTATGTTGTCTATTGCTTGTTGTTCCATGTGGCACCATGGTTCCGGAGGAACGAAATTTCATTACACTGTGTACCTGTACTCAGATGTAATGACAATAAAAGCCTCTTGACCTCTCCAGGAAAGAAAGAGCAAGAGTTTCCTCTATTGCACAGGATTTTCACAGCCTCACAAAAAAAAACAAGTTAACAGCTCCCCAGATAAGAGCACCTAAATGCTTCTTCACAGAGTATTTTGGTTTGTTGAACACTTTTAAGTCACTACATGATTTCTATATCTAGAGAATCTAGGAAAATATAAAATGAAAAAAATGACCACATTGAATTTTTGAGGGTTGAACTGTGCTTGTCTTTGTTTTTTAGGTCTTTATTTCTGTTCCAGGTGCAAAAAGGTGAGAATCACTCCACTGATCTATTCTTAGATTTCACATTATTCGATAATTAACAACCTGCTCACATTAAAACCTGACATGTCGTCATCCTTTTACGAAGATTCAGTCTGACTATAGTGTGAAAGAGAGAGAGGGAGAGAGAGAGAGAGAGAGAGAGAGAGAGAGAGAGAGAGAGAGAGATTCTGGCACGGTGAAATACCAGAATTAGCATATGAAAGCTGCAGCTGTATCAGTGTGTGTGTGTGTGTACACGTGTGTTTTTCTCTTCACTGAGTGTATTAGACATTGTTCCTTGCATGTATAAATGTGCAGCTGTATATAATACAGTATTATTCACCACGCTTCAGAAATTGCACCAATTCTGTGTTAGAAAACTCATTACAGATTCAAATTTTGATTAATCTGTTTAATAAAACAGTTTATTTTTATTATTTTGACTTTTATTGGTGAAAGATCCCTAGATTAGCCTCATCTCTGGTTTAGCACTGTCTTGCTGTGCTAAATGTTCTACATTTCTACTATTTCTACATTATAAATGAATACTGAAGTGATCCAGACTATGAAGGAACACATAAGAAATCATGTAGTAACTTAAAAGTGTTAAACAAAGCAAAATACTGTGGTTTGTGGTTTCTAAGGCTGGTAACTTTGGTGAATTTATCCTGTACAACAGAGGGGCGGTCCTGATGAGTGCCAGTTCCATCATCTGCACTTGAGGATACTTTCAAAGTTCTTAAAAAGTATTTAAGTTCTTTATTTAGTTGAGTAGTTCTTGCTTCTCATAATCTGGATTAGAACATTACTCAAATATTCACTATTCACTGTATACCTGTAACTCTACCTCTTCACTACTTTACTTTAACTGATGCTCTCAAACACTTTATTAAGAGACAAGAAATTCAAGTAATTAACTCTTGATGAGTTCAGCACAGCTGTTAACTGAAAGCCTGAATTCCAGGTGACTCTACCATATAAAGCTGACTGAGAAAGTCTAAAGCCAAGATGGGCAAAACTGTCTCTTTCTAAGCAAGAGGTGCTACTTTAGAGAACATACAATATAAAACATATATATATATATTTTAGTTTAACAATTTTTTGTTTATTAAATAATTCCATATGTTTTTTTTTCTTCATAGTTTAGATGAATATAGTATTAATCTACAATGCAGAACATTAGAAATAAAGATAATGAGGAACCACTGAACTTAAGGTGTCCAAACATTTGTCTGGTACTGTATGTTGTGCTAAATCACCTACAGTATACAGTATATTGTCCATTGTTTCCAAAAGTAAGATTTTTTACATATTGTGGTTCATCCAACTTAAAGCAGCACTAGGTAGGATTTCCTTGATTTTTGATCTTTTTAAAGAGTAAAATTACAGCTTGAAACTCACTGCAGCGCTGCATTGAGGTGTAATATGAGGAATAGCGGTGCTCTCGTGTCTGTGCCGGAGCTCCTCTGAGCTCAAACCAGACTCTGTAAGTTTTCCGAGGCAGCCGCGAAAAACGCTCGCGAGAACTGCGACCTGCTTTCCGACCTTTAGTTCTAACAGTTCTACCATTCTTTACAAACTAACATACAGACACTCTGGCAGAAGCTGGAAAGAGACTGAATATGTCTGTGAAAACCAGAAAACGAGAAAGAGAAACTAATCCGCCTGAAACATTTATTACACTCTACAACTGTAGGGGGAGCCCACGAGCACAAAATCTCAATCCTACCTAGTGGAGCTTTAAGAACAGTTTTCTATTTTCCTTTAGTTAGTTTTAAATGGGTTTTGGCCCAGAGAAGACATTGGCATTTCTGTATGGCATTGACACATGGCTTCTTCGTCTCTGCTTGATCCAACTTCAACCTGTAATTGTGGATTACAGCATAGTGATCACAGACAGTAGTGATTTTTGGGAGTGTTCTGAGCTCATGCAGTGATTGCTGTTATAGAATCAGTACAGCTTGTTGTTAATGCAGTGCCACCTGAGGCCCCGAAGATCACCAGCATCCACCAGAACACTGATTGCTGACTATGTGTATTTTGCACAGGTATTTTTCCAGATTCTCTGATGTTTTTGATGATATTATTAACTGTATATGTAGGATATACAAAGTTTTCATTGAGAAAAAAAATCTGAAATTGTTTCATAATTGTAAGATTACAATTATTTTGCAGATTGGTGAAGCTTCATTCTAAAAAAAAAGTGATTTTGTCTTTTAGTCAAGAAAAGTAATATTATCAAGTTGAGTGAACTTATCGGCCAGAACAACTCAATAAAAAGTTCAGAGAACTTTTAGTTTAGTTTTTACTACATGTGTCATATATATATATATTAAATAAACTAAACTATTTAAGCCCACAACACAAAAACGGTTGAGCTAATTAAACTATTGTTGTGTGAATAAACTTAAAATGTTATGTATTTACAACTTAAATACTTAAGTTGAGCCAATGATTATATTTTTTTCAGTGTTAATACTAATTAATACTACAATAAATAAAATATTTGGCAGGTAAGCATTAAATAATTTCCAAATGAATACTACTACTATTACTACTGACTAAATAATTAAAGCCATGGGAGAGTGTGGCGCAACAATGTTGTAGTAAAAAGATACACTGAGTAAAATCGAATTGAGTAAACATGTTGCAAAGTAACATTTACCAAAAAAAAAAGTTAAATACACTTCAGTTAATTGTGTTTTTACTTTTTTTATTTCTTTGTTTTGTATGCAGCTGCCTTGTATGAACTGCGAAATTCTAGAAAAGTGATTTTACTCTAAAATAAAAAATATTCTTATAACAAACAGTTCAGTTTAGTAGTGTTTTTCTTCTGTTGACATGTACAACAAACTCTTTTGAATTAGTTAATCTAACTAAAAATGTTTTAGCCACTAATTTCAACACATTTTCCACTTGACAAGCCTAGTATATAATTTTCAATTACCTCCACTAAATATATTTAGTCCAGCCAACTTAAAATATAAGATAATGATAAAAGAACTATGGCAAATTCTATGTTGAAGTGATTCAATAATTTAAGTTTAGCTAATATTTAGGACTTGTTAGGTCTACTTAATTTTGTAAGTGCAGAGAACAAATGAGCCATAAAGTTGTACTTAAAAAAGGCCAGGAAATTAGTTGGAGTGACTTATTTTTTTACAGTGATCTCAGAGACTCTACCTTTTTACTACCTATTTACTCAATTTTAAATGAGTAAATAATTTTCAGAAAATGACAGTAAAATGTCTTATTTTCAATCTGATATGCTCTCTTTGCTCTACTGTAAATAAAATAAGGGTCTATTAGATTAGGTCTAGCCAGCATCTTTTACACAAACATCAAAGTAAATGTAAGCATGTGTCTTTCTGATTGAAATCCCAAGCAGGTGGAAGTCTATTTGGACCATTTTACTGTTCCTTTAATGATGATACACCCTAAAAAAACACTTCCTGCTACACTACGCTTCATCTCTTCCCAAAACCAGCAGGAAATTGCAGCCCTACTTTGATGAAAAGCTGAAGGGAGCTGTCCGTCTCACCGTGGTGCTGAAACCCATCCAGCTCTTCATCACTGATCTAAACTCTGCTGATCTTTATCTTTAAAACATGTTTCTTTAAAAAGCTCTGGCTACTAGTAGATCACAATATGGAGACAGACAGACAGAAATACAGACAGACAGAAAGACAGAGACACACACACAACGCTGTATGAAACTAGAGCTCGACCACCCACAATCCCATTCTCTACACCAGCTCCCTCAATTCACCAGCACAGAGCACTCTTTATATTCATTAATCTCTCTCTCTCTCTCTCTCTCTCTCTCTCTCTCTCTCTCTCTCACACACACACACACACATTCACACACACACACACACACATTCACACACTATTGAGGGGGCTGAGGTGAAAAAACATAGGACAGAAATAAAAAGGATGGAAGAGAAAAGAAGGTAGGGAAAAAAGGAGAATATATCAAAAAAGAAAAGAGAACAAAAGAGAGAAATGAGAAGAGAAGAGAAAAGAAAAAAGCATAAAAGGGAAGACAATTAAGGCGAAGGAGAGAAGAAGATAAAGGGAAAGAGAAAAAATGAGAAGAGAGAAAAGTAGAAGGGAGCAAAAAAGGGAAGGGAAGAAAATTAGATAACAGAAAAGAGAAGAATAACAGAAGTGTAGAGAATAAAGAAAAGGTTAAAGGATTAAAGGAGAAGAGAAGAGAAGAGAAGAGAGACAGCAAAGATGAGTCGAGGTAAGAAAATATAAGAAGAAAAGAAAAAAGGAACAAAAAGAGAAGAGAAAAGAAGAGGAGTGAAGGGAAGAAAATAGAAGAAATAAGAAACAAAAATAGATAAGAAGAGAATTAAGGAGAAGAGAACAAGGAAAAGAGAAGAAAGGACAGAGGAGAAGATAAAGGGCGGAAATAAAGATTAAATGAGAAGAGAACAGAAGGAAATAAAGAAGAGATAAAAAAAAGAGAAAAGATGGAAAAAGAAAGGTAGAAGAGACAATTAAAGGGAAGGGAAGAAAATGAGATAAGACAGAAAAGATGAGAAGAATAACAGAAAAGAAGAGGATAAAGAAGAAGTACAATGAAGAGAAGAGAAGAGAAGTCAATATGAGAAAAGACAATAAGTGAGAAAAGAGAAGATAAGAAAGAGAAGAAAATAAAGTAAAAGAGATGAGAAAAAAGAGAAGAGACAAAAGAGTAGAAGTGAAAAAAGAAAGAGAAAAAGAAGAAGGAGAAGTGTGTGACTGAGGTTGAACAGTGGTCAGTGTGCTCATTTTGAGGTGAGGTGAATTATGGGAGTTGGAGTCTATATTCCACATCCACATTCAATACAGGAGACCCCGCCCACATATCCCACAGGTCTGCGCAGTGTTCTTTAGCTTCAATGGGATGTGCCAAAAGTCATGGGACACTATACTAATTCCTTTCTCATGAAATGTAGCATGTCAGTGTGTGGTATAACTTTATTTATTCACATTCAGACAGTAAGAAACACAGGAGCAAGACAATTTTTCTTTCACGTTTCTGAAAGTGTTTAACCCTTGTGTGGTGTTCGGGTCTGTGGGACCCGTTTTCATTTTTCATCAAATGATACAAAAAAAAAATGTTTTCTAACTCAAACTCATTGGCATTGGCTAATTTTTTGTGGAAAACATATATCAAAACACATTTTCGATAAACACACACACTGTACCCCCCCCCCCCCCCACACACACACACACATTTATATTACATACAGTATGTTTGGCCAAGGGCTAATAAACATTGCTTCATTTGTAAATTTGAAACTAAACAAATTTTCTACTCATATCTTGAGTTTAATTCATTTTCTTTTACATTTTATTGAAAAAACTAATAAAAAAAGAGTAGCACTTTTTGAAAGAAATGTAACATAAGAAAGGTAAAGGGCAAATATTAACCATGTAAGCTGTTTATATTGCTTGCAATTTAGGTGAAGCAAGCATGTGTAAAGCATTTTAATGTAAAATTACTTAATTTTGCTGAATTAAATACAAGTAACAAAGTAAACGAGTAACAAAAACATGAACACCACACATATTTTTAATATCTAAAATAATTTATTATCTCTTATCTCTTAAGATTCTCATACAGAGTTCCCTTGTTCTCATACAGAGTTCCCCAATGGTGGAACAAACTACCTTCCACTACCAGATCAGGAGAATCTCTCGCTATCTTTAATAAACTCCTGAAGACAGAGCTCTTCAAAGAGCACTTACTCTCCTAACACCTCTAACTAACTACCTTCTACTACCAGATCAGGAGAATCTCTCACTATCTTTAATAAACTCCTGAAGACAGAGCTCTTCAAAGAGCACTTACTCTCCTAACACCTCTAACTAACTACCTTCTACTACCAGATCAGGAGAATCTCTCACTATCTTTAAGAGACTCCTGAAGACAGAGCTCTTCAAAGAGCACTTACTCTCTTAACACCTCTAACACACTAACTACTTCTATCCTCATTTCCTTCTTCCTCTCCTTCACTCCTCTATCCTATTATTCCCCTTTGACCTCCTTTTATCCCTATCCAAAGATGTTTTACCTTTAAACTTATTTTACATTGTACTTGACTATTGTAAGTCGCTTTGGACAAAAGCGTCTGCCAAATGTAATGTAATGTAATGTAATGTAAAAGATATCCAGTCGAAATTTAGTTCTAGGCCAGTAGGTAAAAATGTGCTTCATGGAAACTAAAAACACCATGCCTAAAGGGTTAACATGATGATCCAACGCTGTCATTAATGTGCAAAGACTTCAGAGAGTGCATAATTAGTGCAGTCTAATGGAACGCAGCAGCAATTAGTAGGCAGATTGAATATTATTAGCCTTAAAAGCCTTTAAACGACTAAAAAGAAGAGGTTGCCCAGCACTGGCTTCATCTAAATGGATGTAGAATTTTTTTCTTATATTGTAGTATTGTCTAAATTGGTAGAATTGATGTTTAAAAGGTCTAAAAAAGAATTTGTATCACATTTGGCCCCTGGAACACAGTTATAGTGTCTCTCTATGTCTTTCTGTCTATAATTTATATATATTTCTAATTCCATCTTAATTCTGTCACCACAGTCTGACTATTGGCCCCAAGATTATCTCAGTTTTGTTGAATTCCTGTCTATTTTGACTAATCTAGATATCACTGATGTACATTTAATCTGATCAGCAAGATCTTGTGGTATAGGCTTTAATTAAAGGCCTTAATTATTGGTTTATAGACTTATTAATGTATGGGATTACAACAAAATTGTGTAGAGACGCCTGCATGCCCGTCCTTTCTCTGAATCCTTTTACTGTGAGAAAGGAGCTGGGACTGAAAAGAATCATGTAGAGACAAGGGGGCAACCCTGACTGACCAAAAAAAAAAAAATAGGAAAATGGTTGTAGGCCAACATACAACATACACTACTGGAAGGGAGTCTCCAGTCCCAACAATCTATCAACACTGGCTGACATCTTTCCCGAACAACCAAGCCAAGAACTCGGGATGGACAGTACAAATCTTCATTAAAAAAAGATGAGACTTTTTAAGGCATGGTCAAACCCAGAGACTGTAAAAAAAGATGGGCAGAGTGTCTCCGTTCCCATTCATTCAATGAAAATGAAGCCAAAATCTTCCGCCATGTTGGCAATCCTGAAACCCGAGTCTGCACAGTAGAGACCAGAGGAGGGAGAAAGACTGTGGAGAGACAGCCTACTCATTTAAATAACCCCGCCCCTGAGGGCTGCCTCGAGGTCACAGGCTGCAGAGCGGGACGGAGCGGAGCTGACGGTCTGTTATTGGTCCCGCCCATAACCAGCCCTTTTACTATAACCACACCTTTTTTGAATAGAGCTGAATAACATTTTTAAAAAACGTAAATTTAACAATATAAGCAGAGGTTACACTAGCTGTTGCATTTAAATAATGAAGGTAGAAATACAGTATATTAGAAAAAAAACGTGATTAAAAGTTGTCTGTTTTGCCATTGAAACCTATGGGGATGGGTGGGGTTACACAGCTTTCTGCAACCGAACAGCAGGGGGCGCCCGACCTGTGGTGGCTTCATTTTTGAGAGACGATGCTCTGTCCAGCTATACACAGTCTATGGTCAAACCGGTCAACATGATCTTGGCGCTACAGGACCATATAAGGTCTTTAAAAAGCAATGATCATCACTTAAATGACGCAATTAGGCCCAAAAATGGAAAAGATTATATGACAAATATAGGTGGAGTCTAGAATGCCCAACCCATTTTTACAGGTATAAAATTGTATGTATGGAATGTGTTTCTCGAAAGACTTCTTGTTTTTGATCTGCTTTGTAAGATTGAAACTACCTGCTGAATAAAGAGCTGTCTTCCCCTTTCTTTAAACAGATTGATTCTCGTCTTGTCTTTTAGTCTTTGTTTTATTTTTTACAAGTCGTATTGCTTAGAGAACTTAGACAATTTTAGTAAGCAGTGGTGAGCCTCGGTTTCCTCTAGGGGGAACCATCCTAAGAGACGTATTTAGACACGTCTAAGACTTCCAAGACTTTGACCCCAATTTTGAACACAACATTTTAAATAAACATATTTCATTAAATGTTGAGCCTTTAATTTAAGTTTAGCACAACCTTGATCAAAATTAGTGGTCTTAGAAATGTTTAATTTTGGATGCACCTGTCCCACCTGCACATGCCTCTGATTATGAACTCATGACTCTTGCATCACTACACTCACCCAGATATCAGAAGGATGTTGAATCAACGTGTCCATCGCTAATATAATGAGAAAATGTTTTTTTATTTTTTTTTTATTTGTGCACATTCATTTTACATTGATTTTAGATTTTACATTGCTTAGACAGTTTTCCACATCCTGGCTTTAGATTTTCTCACTTAGCTTTATGAGGTAGAGTCACCTGGAATTCAGGCTTTCAGTTAACAGCTGTGCTTAACTCATCAAGAGTTAATTACTTGAATGGCTTGTCTCTTAATAAAGTGTTTGAGAGTGTTGTGTCTTCTTGTCTCTTGTGGACTCCTCTTTGGGTGTTCTTGGAAGGCTGTTGTTTCTTGAAATAAAACTCAGTGCACACTGCCCTCTTAACTGGAATAAAATATTTATTTCAATCAGAAGCAAAGTGTGGGAGAGAGCTTGTCAATTCTCAGTGTCCCAGGTTTCTCTCTCTCCCAGTCTTGTGGTCTAAACCGTTTAAATAGTCCCTCACAGTCACTTCTATAGCTCTCATACCTAAAGAATTCCAACCACCCTATTTACAGCTTTACCATATATGTAACTATGACCTTTTGAGAAGCGGCATGTTGTTTACCTGAAACCACTTGTGACATGCCAATCATGTATAGAAATGGACTTCTCAGGAATAGTTTAGCTGGACACATGAACTTTTCTGGGCTAAAGGCTTCACAAACAAGAAGTGACAAACATCCATAGTACAGAATACACCTCAAGAGCATCAGTTAAAGTAAAGTAGTGAAGAGGTAGAGTTACAGGTATACAGTGAATAGTGAAAATATTTGAGTAATGATTTAAACCAGATTATGAGAAGGAAGAACTACTCAACTAAGTAAAGACTTTAAAAAATGACTTTAGGAAATCAAGGTCAGTCAATCTAAAACATTTCAAGGACTTTGAGAACTTGTCCTTAAGTGCAGTCAATGCAAAGACCATCAAAAATGTTATAATGATGAAACTGGCACTCATCAGGAGTGCCACAGGAAAGAAAGAACAAAAGTTTCCTCTGTTGTACAGGATTAGATCATTAAAGTTAATAGCCTCAGAAACTGCAATTTAACAGCACCTCAGGTAAGAGCACCTTAAAGCTTCTTTTCAGAGTATTTTGGTTTATTAACCGGAAGTTAATATTCCTCTATATGTGTAATAATGTGTTTATTTAAACAATCAATAAATATTTAAACTATGCTGCAACACAAAAGACACAATATATATAATAGACACAGTACTGTGTAAACGTTTCAGGCACAAAGCAAATTACACTAATCCATTTATCTCAGCAATACGAGTGTTTTTACCTCGAAAAAAGCACCATATATGATTTAAACAGATGCAAATAAACATGCATACAGTAAAATGTAATAAGAAATTCTCATTTTTAAATAAATATGTTATATCCTGTGAGCCGAGCTGAAGAACAAAGTGTAGAGATTCCAGATTTCTCCTGGATGATTTCCCTCAGCCAGCATGTGTATATTATGTTCAGTTCCATCAGCAGCTCACCTGATTTACCACATTTACCAATTTAACCAAACCAGAACTAGAAATAACTCGAATAATCTCAGACGATGAGAGATTATGGGATGTTTTAAGGAAAACAGGGCTGTAAAAGCTGTAACTGCTTTTTGTAAAATTGCTGTTTGTATTTATTGTAATGCTGTAATGTGTTTTACTGAGCTAATAAACATTTACTTCACAGATAAGAAGCTTTTTCTTTACTGAAATTCCCACAGGTTCCTAAAATTTTTTGCACAATACTGTACATTGATATTGAACTAGATCATCATCACGGTTCTGTTTACCAAATCCAATAAAACCAGAACCCTCCTCTTCCAACCCCAATAAAGTTGAACATGAAGTGAAATTCACTTCCTAAGCAAAGCAAAATCCTGCAGAGCAGCATCTATCCATCCTCGCTCTTCCTCCTGCCTCCTTATCCTCTCACTGCAAAAGGGTTTTCTTTAATCCCTCTGTTTTTCTCTCCTCCGGTGGCACTGAGCTGCTCTTCTGCTGCCCTCGCTTCATAATCCAGGAAAAAACAACAGAAATCTGGGATTAAATTTCCTTGGCCTTGTGGAGGAGAGATATATTTTGCGCAAATCTCTCCCCTTTTCTTCTCCTTGCTTCCCTCCCCTCTCCTCTGTCTCTCTTACACAAAAGCTGCTTTGGCGCTTACCAGGGTAAAATCATGCGAAGACATTAAATATTCTATATCTGGAGCTTTGGCGAGGGCAGAAACTTCGGTACGGTCTGCGTGCGGGAAGCTTTTAGCGATGTATGTTATCTGGGACATGCTCGCCCGACCAGCTCCAAGCAAAGCCCATCTAGCGTAAGATGGATTAAAGGTTTTGTCAAGGATAAAAAGCCATTTTAATATTCATAAATGGTATTTGGAGGGTAAGACGTGAGATCTGATCCTCAGCCCTTCTTACATGTACACACACACACATACTGGCCTGTACACACAACCTCCTTTTATATAATTGCCATTGGGTCCAAGCATGAGACCATCACAGCATCACACATTTGGTCACCTACCATGACAAGGATGGACAAACTGCTAACCAGCATCACCAAGTTGTTCATAGCACATGACCAGCATGATCAGAATCTCCAGCAATCCCAAACTAGTCCACCTCACTCTGTCCGGTCAGGATTAGTTTCTCAGGGGAACGTCTGTCACACTTTTACTCAGTGCTAAAACTTTTGTATCCAGACTGTAATTGAAAAAACAGGAGGACCAATGAGTTTGTAGTCTTTCTCGGTTACATGACATCACGTTCAGTAGCTCCTCCATTTCCACTCGCTGTCGGATCTCCATGGAAATGCACGGCCAAAGTGTAATAGAAAACCAGAAAAAAAAGAAAACCAGAAAAAACACCCACCAAAAATAGAAAACCAGAAAAAACACCCACCAAAAAAGAAAACCAGAAAAACACCCACCAAAAAATAGAAAAACAGAAAAACACCAAACAAAAAATAGAAAAACAGAAAAAAACACCCACCAAAAAAAAAGGAAACCAGAAAAAACACCCACCAAAAATAGAAAACCAGAAAAAAACCCACCAAAAAATAGAAAAACAGAAAAAACACCCACCAAAAAATAGAAAACCAGAAAAAACACCCAACAACAAAAAAATAGAAAACCAGACAAAACACCCACCAAAAAATAGAAAACCAGAAAAAACACCCACCAGAAAAACGAGAAAAACACCAACCAAAAAAATCGAAAACCAGAAAAAACACCCACCAAAAATAGAAAACCAGAAAAAACACCCACCAGAAAAACAAGAAAAAACACCCACCAAAAATAGAAAACCAGAAAAAACACCCACCAAAAAGTAGAAAACCAGAAAAAACACCCACCAAAAAATAGAAAACCAGAAAAAACGACCACCAAAAAAATAGAAAACCAGAAAAAACACCCACCAACAAAAAAAGAAAACCAGAAAAAACACCCACCAAAAAAGAAAACCAGAAAAACACCCACCAAAAAATAGAAAAACAGAAAAACACCAACCAAAAAATAGAAAAACAGAAAAAAACACCCACCAAAAAAAAAGGAAACCAGAAAAAACACCCACCAAAAATAGAAAACCAGAAAAAAACCCACCAAAAAATAGAAAAACAGAAAAAACACCCACCAAAAAATAGAAAACCAGAAAAAACACCCAACAACAAAAAAATAGAAAACCAGACAAAACACCCACCAAAAAATAGAAAACCAGAAAAAACACCCACCAGAAAAACGAGAGAAACACCAACCAAAAAAAAAGAAAACCAGAAAAAACACCCACCAAAAATAGAAAACCAGAAAAAAACACCCACCAGAAAAACAAGAAAAAACACCCACCAAAAATAGAAAACCAGAAAAAACACCCACCAAAAAGTAGAAAACCAGAAAAAACACCCACCAAAAATAGAAAGCCAGAAAAAACGACCACTAAAAAATAGAAAACCAGAAAAAACACCCACCAACAAAAAAAGAAAACCAGAAAAAACACCCACCAAAATAGAAAACCAGAAAAAACACCCACTAAAAAAGAAAACCAGAAAAAAACATCCACCAAAAAATCTGAAAAAACACCCACCAAAAATACAAAACCAGAAAAAAACGCCCACCAAAATAGAAACCCAGAAAAACCACCCACTAAAAAAAGAAAACCAGAAAAAACACCTACCAAAAAAAAACATTAGAAAAAAAAAACTGGTGGAGCTGTGCAGTAAAATCAAAACAACAAAATAAGGGGTCTAGGAAAGAGAGAAAACTAGGAACAGAAACAGGTCAGTAACAAGAAGTAAGGAGAGCAGGGAAACGCATCGTAACAGAGCTAAGTAAAATAGGTAATACTCTGGAGAGAACCAAGGAAACAAAGGGCTATTTATACAGATACAAACAGCTGTGGGAAATGAGCAATCAGAAGGTGGGCAAAGCTGAACGCTGCAGAGTCACTTCACTGTTCATCAAAGTCACTGTAGTTGTAGTTTAATGGGCTGGGAATGCTGGGAAATGGCGTCTTTAGGAGAACCATTGTCCTGAATGGGCAGGCTGACAGCATCAGGGCTGACGACAAGTAGTAAGTATAAACAAGTACAAATTAGTGGTTGCAAAATAACATAACTTATAATTTAAGTCTAGTAAGTACTTATTTTTCCACAAGGGTTTGCCTGAAAAAACAGCTTAGACCCTCCGAACTCAACTTAAACCAATTTTTTAGCTGGGATAACACTGGGATAACACATGGATCCAGATATGGAACTGGTACTATTGCACTATATTCAGTGGCAGGATCTGCAGAGCTGGATTTGAGAGCATCAATCGGCAGTGGAAGCAGCTTTTAACCATTATTTACTACCATTGTATCTCCCTCTCTTCTACACCACAGCAGCCATTCAACTGATTAAAACCATTACTACACAAACGCCCATCCCAACAGCACTCCAACCGCCAGCGCCGGGCTCTCTGCGGTGCTCAGACCTCCAAAAATATATCGGCTCACAGGAGCAGCCAGTGGAGAGCATGCTCTTGAACCGCTGCACTCCTCCCTGCCTCCCTTCCTCCATGCCTTCCTTCCCTCCCACACCTGGGCTTATTAATCACAATTACCTCTCTTCCACTGCAGCTTTTATTCTCCCATTTCTGCCTCCCTCTCTCTTTTTAAACTGGCACATGAAAAGGCAGACATCTGTTCATGGCGCCTCTCCCGTGCCCTTTTTCAGAACTGTAATCTAATGTGTCCCTTATGTTCCAGGGAACAATATTCAGCGCAACACTGCTTATGGCCAGATGATCATCACTTAACAATGGCCAATTATCGCCGCTATAAACCGGCTGCCCTCTCCGAAGGACAGCGAGAAAACTCAAACTGCCCAAAGTTTCAGGAAAAAAAGGCCCCGGCTCGTCCGTGCGTCTGCCTCTTTTAAAGACATCCTGGGGATTTTGTCTCGCTAATTAACAGAAACCATATGTTACTCAATTAATTTTTAGATCTGGAGCTGCATCCATTCTAAATTCAGACTGGATTTTTTTTTTGTCAGCAAGAATTTGTGCAAAAAGTGTGAAGAGTGACAAGTATGAGTTCTTGGACACCCTAGTGAAAAAAAAGTAGATTAAAGTATACTAAGCATTATCATGCTATAGTGCAGGGTAGTGCTGGGCGATATGGAAAAAAAATAATATATCACGATATGGAATTTTTTAATATCACGATAACAATATATATATATATATATATCGTGATATACCACATTTAAGTATGTTTTCAGTTATTCTTCGAAAAAATATGACAAAATAATATCATTGCTTACTTTTTTCCAACTTTATTTCAAAGTGACATTAAACCCAACTTTCACAAATTACTTTATTTTGTGGCCCGCAACTTAAAAAAATCTAATTTTACTGTTAGTGCGACCCGCAAAGAAAGATGCACCCTCTCCCCGTCCACCAGCACAGCGCATCCTATTCATTTCAATAGAGAGAGCCACAGCATGAGCGCAGCCCCGCCCTACGACAAAAAGTTCTGCTGTGTCTGAGAGAGGCACACACAAGCCTCTAACACACAGAACAGCTGCCTTTCAACCACGGAGGAGAAGCTCAAAACGGATTTATAGAACTATAGATCACAGTGAGGCTGATTAAAAATCTTAACTTTATGATTGACTACACCTGTTGCTTCATTTGAATTCCACACTACTCTTTTGTGTATATTTAAAGGTAAAAATAAAAAAGAAGCACAATATTAGAACAAGTTTTCAATAAAAAGTTCATGTGACTTGCATGAAGCTCTAAAGGGTTACAAAAGTATCTCTAAAAGCCTTGATGTTCATGTGTCCATGGTATGGTAAGACAGACGCTAGAGAAAGTTCAGCACTGTTGCTGCTACTCTCCCTAGGGGTGGTAAAGTCCTGTAAAGATGACTGTAAGAGCACAGCGCAGAATGATCAATGAGGTGAGGAAGAATCCTAGAGTGTCAGCTAAAGACTTGCAGTGTTGTGAGGAAGAATAGAAACATTACAAATTGAGAAAGAGGACATTGCATCTCCCAATATTGTTCACATGACTGTAGGCAGCTGTTTAATCTTCTTGTTTGCAGTCTGTAGCACCGTCGCGTGAACTTTAGATTTCGGGCTGACTGTTGTTGACCTACTGGAGGCTCAGAGAGGGCACTGTAACTTTGTTGTGACGACCTGCACTCTGATGGATTCCGGTTGCCCTTTAGTCGACAAGAGTAGAGCCCTTATGCTCTGAGGCTTCTTCCAATTCACTAATGTGAAGCCCAAATCCACTAAACCACTGCCATTACTTCCAGTCTTCAGACGCTTTTACTGTTTTTACCGCTGACAGCCGAGCGGCTCGCTCTCCGCGCTGAGAGAAGGTCAAGCTGCAGCTTCTCTTATCAGTATTGGTAGGAGCTTCTTTTTTTGTGCTTACTGTCTTTTACAGAAACTATCATAAAAAACAGGGCTGTGAAGAGACCTTTGGAGGGGCAGGTGCTCAAAGTCAAAAGAAGGCACATGGAGCACGAATTTGAAACACCATGCAGAAACATACCTTACAATATAAGCGGTTGATTTGTGGTCTTACTGTGGTGTTACTGTAAACTACAAATGAACAGAAGTCATGTTAGATCACTGTTTCTCAACCCTGTTCTTACATATTCTACTGCATATACCCACTGTTCTACATATTCTAGAGCTTTCTCTGCTTTAAAGGCACTTTTGATGGTATGATGTGTCTAATATGTCAATGTCAATTTTATTTATAAAGCACATTTCAAACAACAAATGGTGACCAAAGTGCTGTACAGAGAAATAAGCAAAGTATAATATAACAAGATAAAATAGAGCAAATTAAAACCTTCAACTATCAACTATAAATTACAATTCAACTACAATTAAAAGCCATCGAATAAAAATGAGATTTTAAACGGGATTTAAAAGCCGACAGTGAAGGGGCTAACCTAACAGACAGTGGCAACTCATTCCATAATTTAGGGGCTAAGACTGCAAAAGCACGATCTCCCCAATGCTTCAGCCTAGTTTTAGGGACCACCAGAAGGAGCTGATCAGCAGATCTGAGTGATCTTGATGGAACATATGGCTGCAAGAGCTCAGAGAGATAAGCTGGAGCTGAACCATTTTATGACTTATAAACAAGAAGCAAAATCTTAAAATTAATCCTAAATCGGACTGGCAACCAATGAAGGGAAGCCAATACACTGCTGGATATACAGTGCATAATGATTAATTTATGATCAATAGGCGGCTAAGGGATTTTTACAGGTAAACCCAATAAAGGATTGTTTATTAGCTGATTGTTTATTAGCTGATCAATTTTAGGGCAGAGACCAAAGTTAAGAAACTGCTTTACTTTAAGAAACTCCCAGTGATCCAAGATGGCGGCGCGTGCACACGCTGCAGCTTCTCTCCCCCCCGAGGAAACAGCGTTTTCGTGTTTTTTGTCTCGTAAGTCGCAGTGTTTTTGTACGTCTTTGTCGTGCGTTCACGTCCTGAAACGCACCTACAGCCGTGAGTTTCTGCTTGGAGTCGGCAGAAACTCACTTTTGGAGTTAAACCGCGGACTCCGAGAAGAACTGCGAGTCTGCGACGTGCTCCGGACACCTGCACCCCCACCGACCCCCACCGCTGCAGCTCGCCCACAATGGAAGCGCCACAGGCGGCAGGCGAGAAGGCAGAAACGGGGTAAGCGCGGGGGTATCCGAGCGAGGCTAGCGGCTAGCCCACACAAGCCAGCTATCCCCACCGTGCTTTTGGCCAATGTACGCTCTCTGGACAATAAACTGGATTACATCCGCTTACTTCAGTCAACTCAGAAGACCGTGAGAGACTGTTGTGTTCATGTTTTCACCGAAACCTGGCTCAACAACAGCGTCCCGGACCACGGCGTTCAGCTGGAGCGGCTAACATGCTATCGGGCGGAGGTAAGAGCCGCGGCAGCGGGCTCTGTGTTTACATCAGCGATGATTGGTGTCGGAACGTTGTTGTGGTCTGTAAACACTGCTCACCGGTAGTGGAACTGATGATTATCAAATGCCGTCCGTTCTATCTACCGAGAGATTTCTCCGCCGTGCTGATCGCTGCTGTTTACATCCCTCCGACCTCCAACAACAGCGTGAGGAGTGAAGCACTGAATGAACTGTACCAGTACATCAGTGAACAGCAGACAGCGCACCCAGATGCTTTTCTCATTCTGGCTGGAGATTTCAACCATGCAGACCCAAAGAGTGTGTTTTCTGGACTTTTTAAACACATAGACTTTCCAACCAGGGGAAACAACATATTGGACCAGGTCTTTACTACACACAGAGGAGCCTACCGAGCCTCCCCCCTCCCCCACCTGGGAGCCTCTGATCACCTCACCATTATGCTAATGCCAGCTTACAGACCACTGGTTAAAGTCACCAAACCAGTTCTTAAGCAGGTACGAGTATGGCCAGAGGGTTCCTCAGAGGCACTTCAGGACTGTTTCAGCACAACAGACTGGAATATGTTCAGAGAGGCTGCCACCCACAACAACTCCACAGACATTCAGGAGTACACAGAAACTGTCTCTGCCTACATCACCAAGTGCACTGATGATGTAACCGACCTCAAGACCGTCACTGTTCGAGCGAATCAGAAACCATGGCTGACAGGAGAGGTCCACAAGCTCCTGAAGGCCAGAAATGCAGCCTTCAGAACAGGTGACCAGGCAGGCCTGAGGTCAGCCAGGGCCAACCTGTCCCGCAGGATCAGGAAAGCTAAGAGGCTGTACTCAAAGAAGATTTCCCAACACTTCATTGACAGCAGAGACACACAGAACCTGTGGCAGGGTATCCAGTCTATCACAGGCTATAAACCACATCCACAGACCTGCGACAGCGACACATCTCTGCTGAACGACCTGAATGGGTTCTTCGCAAGGTTCGAGCCACTCAACAACACACCCGCCCAGAAATCCATCCTTCCTCCTGGTGACCAGGTGCTGACGCTGTCCCCAGACAGTGTGAGGAGAGCATTCAGCAGGATCAATGCTCGGAAAGCTCCTGGGCCTGACAACATTCCTGGCTGTGTGCTGAGAGACTGTGCCTGGGAACTCGCAGAGGTTTATACAGACATTTATAACACCTCTCTGAGTCAGGCGGTGGTTCCCACATGCTTCAAAGCCACCACCATCATCCCTGTCCCAAAGAAGGCATCGCCATCCTGTTTCAATGACTATTGTCCAGTTGCACTCACCCCCATCCTCATGAAGTGCTTCGAACGACTAGTCATGCATCACATCAAGTCTTTGCTCCCCCCCTCCCTGGACCCCTACCAGTTTGCTTATCGTTCAAATCGCTCGACCGATGATGCCATCTCCACTGTTCTCCACTCAGCCCTCACACACCTAGACAAGAAGAACACCTACGTCAGAATGCTGTTTGTTGACTTCAGCTCAGCATTCAACACAATCGTCCCCCAACAGCTCATACACAAACTGGACAGTCTGGGGCTGAGCACTTCACTGTGCAACTGGCTGTTAGACTTCCTGACTGGAAGACCACAGGCAGTGCGGGTTGGCAGCAGCACATCCAGCATCACCACACTGAACACAGGGGCTCCCCAAGGATGTGTGCTGAGCCCCCTTCTGTTCACTCTGCTGACCCACGATTGCACACCAGCACACACCTCCAACCTCTTCGTCAAGTTTGCGGATGACACGACGGTGGTGGGTCTCATCAGCAACAACGTTGAGTCACACTACAGGAGCGAGGTGAGCCGCCTGGCCTCCTGGTGCAAACACAACAATCTCTCTCTGAACACAGAGAAGACCAAGGAGATTGTTGTGGACTTCAGGAGAACTCACACACTGCACACCCCTCTGTTCATTAACGGAACTGCTGTGGAGAGGGTGAGCAGCACCAAGTTCCTGGGTGTGCACGTCACAGAGGACCTCTCCTGGAGCACCAACTCAGCGTCACTGGCCAGGAAGGCAAATCAGCGTCTCTACTTTCTCCGCAAGCTGAGAAGAGCTGGAGCCCCCACCCCCATCATGACCACCTTCTACAGAGGGGCCATCGAGAGCATACTGACCAGCTGTTTCACCGTGTGGTACGGGGCCTGCACAGCATCCTGCCGCAGGACCCTCCAGCGCATCGTGAGAGCAGCTGAGAAGATTGTTGGCACCTCTCTCCCCTCCCTTCAGGACTTGTACAGCTCCCGCCTCACACGGAAAGCCCTCCGTCTGGCAGGAGATCCCTCTCACCCACTACACAGCTTCTTCAGCCTGCTGCCATCAGGGAGGAGACTGCGGAGTCTCGGGGCGAGGACCAGCAGACTGCGAGACAGCCCCATCCATCAGGCTGTGAGGATGCTGAACTCTCTTCCTGCTCTACCCCCATCCCAATCCTGCCCCCAGCACACACTCACTCAGCATCCTGACCCCCCACTAATAAAGTACTGAAACTCTGCACTACAATGCACAAAGTACTGGTCCCTTCCAAACGGACTTGCACTACACAACACCTGCACTACTGATATACTTGCACTGTCAATACGCACTTTAATTCCACTTAATTAAACTGTGAACTTTAAGGACTTACGCACCCATTCACTTTACCAGCCTTAAGCTATATACCATATACCGTATTTGCACTACTGTTATTTACTATTTTTACTGTCATTCCATCTCAATCACCATCAGTATTGCACTATTGTCTTACGTATGTTTATTGTGTCTTGCTGTATTGAACATATAGTGTCTCCCACTCTTTTATATTATAATTATATATCTATTTTTTACTTATTTACTTATATTTATATATCTATTCCTCCCCCACATCACTGCACCTTGTTTTTGTCTCATGTATGTCTATTTGTGTCCCTGCTCTGTATTGTACACATAGTGTCTCCCATTCTCTTTTATCATATCTATTATCTGTACTTGCTGTAAAATTGGGAAGGAGAGTAACGTAATTTCAATTCTCTGTATGTCCTGTACATATGCAGTATTGACAATAAAACTACTTGACTTGACTTGACTTGACTAAACTACCAATATTACCCAGTGTTGTACTAAATTCTAGCTATCCTCTACATCCGGCTTCTAGCGATCTAGTTAGCTAAATTGATTTTTATTCATTATAGCTTACAGTAAGTCCTGCAATCCTAAATTAATGAACACAATTTAAAAATTAAATAGTTATTGGCTGATCAGGCACATCAGGGTTAAACATTATATATTTTTTGTTCTCAAACCTTGACTACCTATCTCAAGATTCAAGATTCAAGATTTTTATTGTCACGTCACAGAGTACAGGTGTACATGTGAGTGAAAAACTTGGGTGCAGATTCCCACCAATGCGCAAAGAATAATATTTACAAGAGAGTAATAAAATAATATAAAATATATAAAAATAGGACATACAGATAACTTACAGTATAAACACTATTTACAATACACTTAATTACAATAAACATGATAACTTACACTATAGACAAATATTGCACAGAACAGATATGCACAGATGTAGATATGCGGATAGTGTGGAAGTAGTCAGTATGTGACAGTATAGCTATGAGTAAGTGCAGGTAAGGAATGAGTTGAGTGGGGAGTGCAGGGGGCAGAATGCTGTATAATATGGGAAAGTCTGATAGATGCAGTGTAAAGTAAAGTGCAGGGTGCAGAGTTTGTATGCGTGTCAGTGGGGTGGGTTGGGCAGAACACCGTTCTACTGGCTATTCCACAGCCTGGTTGCTTGGGGGAAGAAGCTGTCTCGGAACCGGCTGGTTCTGGTCTTCAAGCTTCTGAGCCTCCTTCCACTCGGCAGCTGTGAGAACAGGGAATGGCTTGGATGGAACGGGTCCTTCATGATCTTTTTGGATTTCCTCAGGCAGCGGTTGGTGTATAAATCCAAAAGGTTTGGGAGCTCAACCCCAGTGATGTACTGCGCTGTGCGCACAACCCTCTGCAGGGATTTCCGCTCCAGAGCAGTACAGTTCCCATACCAGGTGGTGATGCTGCCCGTCAGAATGCTTTCCACAGTGCAGGTGTAGAAAGTCCTGAGGATGCTGGGGTTCAGACCAAACCTCCTCAGCCGTCTGAGGAAGTACAGGCGTTGTTGTGCCTTCTTCACCACCCGTGTGGTGTGTTCTGTCCATGTCAGATCCTCGCTGATGTGAACACCCAGAAACTTGAAGCTGCTGACCCTCTCCACCGCAGTCCTGTTGATGGAGATCGACGAGTATGCTTTCTCCTGCTTCCTGAAGTCCACGATCAGCTCCTTGGTCTTGCTGACGTTTAGAGAGAGGTTATTCTCCTGGCACCAGTTTTCCAGGATGTTAACCTCCTCTCTGTAGGCCGATTCGTCGTTGTTTGAGATCAGGCCAACAATTGTTGTGTCGTCAGCAAATTTGATGATGACATTGGAGCTGTGTCTGGCTGTGCAGTCGTGGGTGTACAGGGAGTACAGGAGCGGGCTGAGCACACAGCCCTGGGGCGCTCCGATGTTGAGGGTCAGTGAGGAGGATGTGATGTTGCCCATCCTCACCACCTGCTGTCTATCTATCTATATAATTCCAAAGTTAAGCTAGCTGACTGGACACAAGCTGCATTTTATTAAGCACACAGTGGGTTTGATCTGTGAGTTTTGATTCAGATGTGTGTTTCTAACCAGCTATCAGAAACAGTGTCATCACAGTTTACGTGGTTAGGCTACCATTACCTTTCTTTTAGAAAAATCCCTGTACGTACATATTTGTTTTAGGGTTCTTTCACACCTTTTCAGTTTGGTCCGAACCAAAGTAGCAGGTGTGAAAGGGGCCGCGAACCACGGTTCGGACCAAAGGACCAGATTTTGGTCCGACCAAGAGAGGTGGTCTCGGCCTGGATCTTCTGAACCATGGTCCGGTTCTCCTGCAGTGTGAAAGCGCTTTTCTGGATGGTTCAAACTTTTGGACCAATTACTGGAAGCTGAGCAGACGTTCCTCAACAACGGCAGCAGAAGAAGAAAAATAACCATCTACTACTGACTGCAGCCTGCGGGAAGGCGGAGTTGGACGTCCAGCGCGTCCAGTCCCACCTTGACGTTAACAAAGTGGGCAGAGCTGGATGCACTGGACGTCCAACTTCGCCTTCCTGCAGGCTGCAGTCAGTACCCTCTCAAAATAACCAGGAAATTAGGAAAAAAAACTTTTTTTTCCAAAATTGCCCAAGTAATTTAAGCCTTATTTAGGTTAAAATAGTTTGTGTGGATTAAAACTGAATTGACTGAATTAAAATGTTTGATTTAATAGTTATGAGAAAACTAACTGGACAGACATTTAACTGGATGGTTCCTGGGTGGTTGCTAAGGTGCTGCTATGATTTTAGTAAGGTGTAGCTACGTGGTTGGTATGATAGCCCAAGGGGTTTGCTAGCTGGTTACCATGGAGTTTCTAAGTGGTTGCTGGTCTACAGTACGTGGTTGCTGTGGTGTTACTAGTTGGTTGCTGTGGTATGCCATGCAGTCTCTGTTTTGTTCCTAAGTGGTTGCTGTGGTATTCCAGTATTCCAGGCAATCCTCATGGATAAAATGAGGTCTGTTAGGTCTCATTTTGGAAAAAATCTAAAAAGATTTTTTTCCCAAAAGTGCCAAAGTAATTTAAGCTTTATTTAGGTTAATTCAGTTTGTATGATTTAATAGCACAGACATTTGACTGGATGGTTCCTAAGCTTGGTTGCTAAGGTGTTGCAATGACGTCAGTAAGGTGCTAGTTAGCTAGGTGGTTGAGATGATCTCCCAAAGGGGAGTTTAAAAAAATATTTTTTCCAAAATTGCCCAAGTAAATTAAGCTTTATTTGAGTTAGAACAGTTTGTTTGGATTAAAACTGAATTGACTTAATTTAAATGTTTGATTTAATAGCTATGAGAAAACTAACTGGACGGACATTTGACTAGATGGTTCTTGGGTGGTTGCTAAGGTGTTGCTGTGATGTTAGTATATGGTCTAGCTAGATGGTTGTTATGATATTCCAAGAGGGTTTGCTAGCTGGTTACTATGGAGTTTCTAAGTGGTTGCTGGTCTACAGTATGTGGTTGCTGTGGTGTTGCTAGTTGGTTGCTGTGGTATTCCAGGCAACACTTATGGATCAAATGAAGTCAGCTACAGCTACAGGAAGATCTGAGCAGAAATATATGTATCATATATCATATAATTTCACACCTCAGCGAAAAACACAAACAAAAGCAGGATTGGATTTTAGGGCAGGTCCATTGTTCTACTTAGAGTGAACTGACACTCGTAAAATCATTCGATCTGCTGCAATTAAACACGCTGTAAAGCCGTGAAGTAGTAAAGTAGGTCCAGGTGAATAATGAGTTCCCTGGCAAGTCTTACCATAAAACAAAAATAACAGCACAGCTGCTGAAGAATGATGTATCACTGTATTATTGTCATAAAAACAGACAGAACTACTACTGTCTCGTTCTGCACACGGTGTACGTCTGGAGGACACATCCATCTGGAGGTCGTATCTTCTTTTAGAAGCATGCGTTTCACTATATAAAAAAAAAAACAAGCATTAAGCAGAACATCTTTGGTCCTAATCAATTGGAAAATAACTTTTCCAGACTTTTACTAGAAGCCTCTTAATGCCATCTAGTGGTGCATGGGTGCATTGCCAAGCTTTTTGACAGACTCTAGGCTGTTTTGGTGTGTTTTTTCTTCGTTTTCAGGTCTTATAACACAGTAATTACTGTATATCAGACAGACACATGCCCTGATCTCTTTTACTCCAGAAGACACACGTCTGCTCAAAAATATAATCATTTAAAATGTAAAAGGAAGCAGAATTGTTATATTTTCCTGGAACTGATCATGTTTTGCTCAAAATTTTACCAAGCGCCTGTTTTTTTTTCATTTTACTTTTTTTTGAATGTATAAACTTTAAATATATTCACACCTAAGATATATTTTCAAAAATGGTTAGACTAGAGTGTTTGAGTTGAAAGCATAAGAATATTGATGATTTGAGTTCATTACATGGTTTATTAATTATACTTTGATAAAATACATGGAGAAACAGCATCAGGTGGATTTATTTTTCTTGATAATCAATAATCACACCTCTAGGATACATGTAGACACTAAAAACCACCTGACACTCAGAGCAGCCTATGCCTTTCGGTATTTTAATCAGGACACACAAAGAAAACATATATATATACAAAAATATAAACTTTCTAGTCTAAATAAATAAAAATGTTTAGTGCAAAATAACTACTTAGTAAAAATGTAAGTAAAATAAACACTATATAAAGTAGTGCGCACACCATACCTAGCTTTAGTTTGAGTAAAGCAGGTAGTTTTACACTTTTTCTGTGGACACTTTTGAGTCTTTATTTACTGATATTATTTGGTTTGAAACATCATATAAATATGTTTGAAGCACTAAAGGTAAATAATATTGGCTGGGGAAGGAGATTTTTCACTTTTTTAGGTGTTTTACTCAATGGGTTTCTTGTAGATTTAGTGCTTTACCGCACTGGGATGTGATCACTATTTTTAGAAAGAATAAGCTCCGCCCTTTCTAACCATATATGGATTATGTTTATGTGTGAAGGCATTCCTGAGTAATTAAGCTGAGAACACAAGGTGCGATTTTGGATGGAAAATCCGTCCGTAGGGTTCTAAGGGTTAAAGAAAAACTCCAGTATAAAATATACTTTTGTTGTAGTAAAACATGATAAAAAGTTCTTACCTTTGATAAATAGCACACCTCCGTTCTCCCTCAGTGTTCCAAGATCCAGAAATTTTAACAATTTGTCCAAACACCCTTCAAACTGGGTGACACGGGGCATAAAAAGAGCCCTGACATTTAAAACGAGGCATTAATGACTTTAAAAGTGCGTAAGAAGCTTAATAAAAACCCACTGCTACCACCACCATATTTTAGAAATTGGATAAGAATTTCATGCTGAAAGGCTGTAGCTGTTTTCTGTTTTTCAAATTACTTAATGCTTCTCATTTAAACCAAAAAGCTCTGTTTAGGTCTAATCTATCTATGAAATAGAGAGAATCGATATATGACTGATTGGTTAGCATTGTTCTATTTATTCTTAATTAAATAAAAATTAAATATTTATATCTTCATACAGTTGGTCATTAAATGTGTTCTGATCTTCATCTACGTCACAACAATAGACAAACACAGTCTGCTTAAACTAAAACCACACAAAGAAAATATATATTTGCATGGTTTTATTGAACACAACATGTTAACATTCACAGTGAGGGTGAAAAAAGTATGTGAAGCCCTAGGCTAATGACTTTTCTAAGAGCTATTTAGAACCAGGATGTGATGAGATTGTGATGAGATGTGATGGTTAAAGCTGCCCTATAATAAAAAAAACACACCAGTTTTGAGTTTGCTGTTCTTAAGAAGCATTGCTTGATGTGAAGCATTGCCTCGCACAAAAAAGAGCTCTCAGAAATACCTACGTTCAAGAATTGTTGACTTGAATGCATGAAGCTGGAAAGGGTTACAAAAGAATCTCTAAAAGCCTTGATATTCATGTGCCCACAATAAAACAGACGGTCTACATATGGAGAAAGTGCAGTACTGTTACTGGAACTACTCTCGCTAGGCGTGGAAAGTCCTGTAAAGATGACTGCAAGAGCACAGCACAGAATGATCAATGAGGTGAGGAAGAATCCTGAATCAGCTGAAGACTTACACATGCTAGCTGTATTTGTACTGTTCACTGATGTTTGCTTGTGTATGAATCCACAGGTACATACACATAACATAAGCAAACACATAACAACACAACACAACACAGTAGTTCATGCCTCACTGTTCACATTCTAATGAATGTTTCTCCTGTGCAGATCTTTATCTGTTATGCATTATTCATCAGCACTCGCTTGCATGTGTTCTCTCAGATAATACACACTCATGAATATTCATATGCGGTAGCTCCTGGCTGAGAGGCCGTTCTCACGGCAGGTGAAGAAGATACGGCTGATATCTACACTGATCATTATCTGCTGGCTTCATTCTGTCATTCACCGTGTGTTTACCACATTACTCCTTTATTAAGCTACATAATTACCTGCCATAGCTGCTGTATCTTCATCCATCTGAGGAGATTAACAAATTGTGCTCGTAATGAAGAGTAGGCTTGCACTTAAAAAAAAAAGAAGCTGTGATGTGAAAAAAAATAGTAACGCAGCAAGAAATTGTTGGAATAGTTGGAATTTAATAAAACTTTATTAGTGCACAAAAGTTACTTTATTTCAGTAATCCTGTTCATAATGTAAAACTCATATATTATATAGATGTATTACACACAGAGTGATCTATTTTAAATGTTTATTTATTTTATTGTTGATATTGTTGACTGACGGCCAATGAAAACGCAAAAATATGTGTCTCAGAAGATTAGAATATTATATAAAACCAATTGGTACTTTTTGCAGTGTGGGCAGTGTGCCAAATCCTGCTGGAAAATGAAATCTGCATCTCTATTAAAGCATGAAGTGCTGTAAGATTTTCTGGTAAAACACCGCTTCATGCTTTTCTATGCTAACAACTTTTATAGAGATGCAGATTTCATTTTCCAGCAGGATTTGGCACACTGCCCACACTTCCAAAAGTACCAGTTGGTCTTATATAATATTCAAATTTTCTGAGACACTGATTATTGGGTTTTTACTGGCTGTAATCCATAATCATCAACAATAAAATAAATAAAATAAATCACTCTGTGTGTAATACATCTATATACTTTAATATATGAGTTTCACATTTTGAACTAAGTTACTGAACTAGGGTAACTTTTCAATGATATTCTAATTTTATGATATGCCTTTGCATATATTTGAACTTGAGTGACATCCCTTTCTTAATCCATCACTTCAGCTCTGCTTTAAAGGCTTTCCACAAGGTTTAGGAGTGTGTTTATGGGAATTTTTTGACCATTCTTCTAAAATCGCATTTGTGGAGTCGGATACTGGTGTTGGACAAGACAATCTGGCTTAATAACCCCACACCATGATTCCCCCCTCCGCCAAACTTTACACTGGGCACAGTGCAGTCAGACAAGTACTGTTCTTTTGGCAACCACCAACCAAAGATTTATCCGACAGATTGCCAGATGGAGAAATGTGTTTTAAGATAGCACTAACAGTTGACTGTGGAATATTTAGTAGCAAGGAAATTTCACAGGTCCTGTACGGCATCCTGCAGCTCAATTACCCACAGATGTTGCTGCAGCTGGGCCTGTAGATCCTGTAGCTCTACACTCGTAGGTTGCTAAAGCTGGAATCCCAGCTGTTCACATAAATACTCAATTGGCAATACATTTGGCAACCGGGCAGGACAAGGAGGTGTTGTGATCAGGCAGAAACATTTCTAGAAAACCCTTGCTGTGGGTGAGCATTATCCTACTGAAAAGTGACAGTTGGAACGCTCTGCAATGAGAGTAACACATGTGGTTACAGGACATCCTGCTCCCTTGTATCACTACTAGTGCTCCCCAAATCATCACACCAGCAGTTGGAGCAGTGTGTCGCTCCAGAGCAAAGGCAGGATTAAAACGTTCACCACAAGGCCTCCATACTCCAAACTGATGGGTTTCAGATTTAAAGCCTAAACTTTTGAGAATTACACTTTTCCTTACATTATAATAATAAAGTGTAATCTCTCCATCTCACACATTTTCTCCTAAAACATCCTCTGAATAGAAAAGCCATTCATCTCTGTGTTACATTAATTACACCGTAACCTTTTCAACTATAAATGTCTTGAAAAAGAGACTTTAAATGGAAAAAATTCTGCTGTCTTTAACTCATCTTCCTTTTCACTGAGTGAATTCCTGTCAAACTGTTCTCGTTTTATCAGATAACTGAACTGCTTTATCACTCTCAGGCTTTCTCTGAGATTCTTCATCGAGCTCTGTCTCCTTTTTAGTGTATATTGAGTTTAATTTAATTTAAAAGATAAAATGAAATAAAGAAATAAAACTAGAAAGGAGCTTGTAATGCTGGGTTAAGGCTGGACTGAAGTAAACCTTGATGTAACCCTTTTTAAAACAATTTTATTTTAATGTTTTAACAGCATTATTATCTACCTACTATCTGTTTGAGCAACTAAGCTGTTAGATGGAGAATCTTCTTCTTCACCTATTTGGGTTAGATGTTGCTGATTGGATCATAAACGGCCACAGCAACTGAGCAGTTAGGTGGAGGAGGTTACCAGTGTTACCAGTATTTACAGGTGCAACTTTTGGCAGTGTGGGCAGTGTGCCAAGTCCTGCTGGAAAATAAAAACCACTACTGATTGGTGGAAACTTCACACTAGACCTCGAGCAGTTTGGACTGTGTGTCTCTCCACTCTTCCTCCAGACTCTGCTCCCATGATTTACAAATGAAATGTGAAATTCACTGATGATCAGTGATGGTTTGTGTTAAAAAAAAACATATGTTTTATATTTTACATTCTTCACTACAAATAGCACCACTTGCTTAGATGACAGCTTTGCAGATATTGCCTTTTTCTCAGTCATTTTAATGAGGTAGTCTCCTAGACATAGTTAATTCATAGAATTGAGAGCATCAGTTGTAAAGTAGTGAAGAGGTAGAGTTACAGGTATACAGTGAATAGTGAATATTTGAGTAATGTTCTAATCCAGATTATGAGAAGCAAGAAATTTGGAAGTATCCTCAAGTGCAGTTGCAAAGACCTTTAAAAATGTTATGATGAAACTGGCTCTCATCAGGACCACCTCAAAAGGAAAAGAAGACCAAATTAAACTGAGTTATTTTACAGGCGTGCTATATAATGCATTATGAATACAGGATTTATAAGACGTTTGGGTTTTCTTTGTTTGTTTGTTTTTTTACTTTTACTGCACTTTTATGTTTTCTTTGTATTTCATCCAGGTTTATGTAGTCCGCTTTCAATTTGTCACTGTGTATGAAAGATGCTAACTATACAAATAAAACTGCCACATACTGTTTTTTTTTTATTAACCCCTTAACAGATCTGCATGCCTGATATTACACACCTAAATCTTGAAGGTTTTTATGCAAAGCATTACATAAAAATGTTTAATTCATCTGTAATTGTAATAGAAATTATTTTTAAAAAAATACGTAAATCTGCAACTTTACAAATATGATGAATAACAATTATAAATTTGGTACTTTCCTAAACTTTATTTTTAAAATCAGTACTTTCCTTAAAACAAATCAAACATTTCATGTCTGTAAGAACCAACCAAGGTGATTTGGATGCAAATGCAGGCAGGCTTTAGTAATCCAAAACACAAGGCAAAAATCGTAATCCAACAGTACAGGCAGTGGTTCAAAACCAGGAATAAATCACAAGGCAAAATTGTAGTCGAAAAACAGACAAGGATAAAAAAAAACAGATATAACAAACACAGCTAAGACACTAGAGTGGCAATATCTCACAACTAGACTCAGTAAATGTCCCAGTATAAATAGTCTCAGTAATAAGCTGATGTCCCACAGGTGTGTGGGAGAGGCGGAGTCAGCTTATTAGTACTCCGGCGAGGCTGATCTTAAAGGTGCAGGTGTGACAATGTCCTCCAAACCTTTAGTTTTGCTGCGGTTGTCTAGTTTTATGTCTATTTTCAAACCTGCAGAATTTGGGTTGATTCCTGTTACTGATCTGGAATTGAAGTGGAGTAGAAAGAAAAGGCAGGCAGCTCCTCCAAGTGTCCTGTAGGAGATTTCAAAGCCCTAAAATGTTCTTTTACTGCAGAGAAATGGGGTTTTATATCATCTACACTTGCAGCCCATATACGCTTCAAGTTGATGATTATGGCTTACAGCCAATGAAAACCCAAAAATCAGTGTCTCAGAAAATTAGAATATTATATAAAGACCAATTGGTACTTTCGGCAGTGTGGGCAGTGTGCCAAGTCCTGCTGGAAAATGAAATTCGCAACTCCATAAAAGTTGTCAGTAGCAGAGGGAAGCATGAAGTGCTGTAAGATTTTGTGGGAAAACAAAACTGCACTGACTTTAGACTTGATAATAAAACACAGTGGATCAACACCAGCAGATGATGGGCATGTCTCTCCAAACCATCACCGATTGGTGGAAACTTCACACTAGACCTCGAGCAGTTTGGATTGTGTTTCTCTCCACTCTTCCTCCAGACTCTGCTCCCTTGATTTACAAATGAAATGTAAAATTTACTGATGATCAGTGATGGTTTGGAGAGACATGTCATCTGCTGGTGTTGATCCACTGTGTTTTGCGTTTTCATTGGCTGTAAGCCATAATCATAAATAATAAAATAAATAAACGCTTGAAATAGATCACTCTGTATGTAATACATCTATATAATATATGAGTTTCACATTTTTAACTGAATTACTGAATTAAGTAACTTTTGAAAGCTATTCTAATTTTTTGAGATGGCCCTGTATACAGTATATAGGCTCTTTAATCCATGAACCCACATAATAAATGAGTATTGTAAATGTATTGTAAGGCACTGTCCTCTAGATGTCGCTGTCTCCTGGATTAAGAGCCTGAGTGATAGAGGGAGAGGTGATGTGAGGACAGCACCCAGAGAAAGATAGATAGAGCAGAGCGGAGCGGCTTAGTTAATCCAAAGAAAACATCACAGAGAACAACACTGCTCCAGCCCCTACAGATATACCCCACTCTGCCCTTATCACCCAGCCAAATTACCACCCTGTTTACCCCACCGCCTCTATCAGCACATCAAATATTCACCACTGCTGAGCTCACGGCCTGGAGAATCCGGGACGACGCTCTCCTCCTCTTCTATCTGCCATGCCAAGTTATTTACTCACTACTTTCTGAAACAGCATACTGCTTTAGAGTGTAATATTGCTAAGGCCTACTCTCATTGGCTAATAAAAGTTTCTCTTAACATCCTGTTGCACTTGTAATGCTAGTAAAATAATCCCAATCCCCTTTCCATTGGCCACTTACCGCACCACTTCTTTTCTAATGTAACCCTCCCCCTTGAAACTTAGTTAGTTAGTATTTTATTGTCTGTCTTCAGAAAGACAATAAAATAACATCAATTCCTCTGTGATAGGGAGCTGAACGTAACTTTGGTTCGCTTTTATTTTATTTTATTTTATTTTATTCTTCCGTTCTGTCGCTGTCTGTTGCACCATTAAACGTGGAGCTACTAGTGATCTTTTTATGCTTGTTATGAAGAATTTGGCCATAAAACATTGAAACTACACATTAAACTATGTCAACATAGTGCTAATAGTCACTTTTAACAAGGAAAAAAAATCATTTGTGGGTTTCTTTGGTCTCTTGTTCCGCCGTCTTACCAGTGATTCTCATATCCTTTGGTTAAAAGTGTGCATCTGAAAAATCTCTGTATGTGCCTTGATTGTGTGCAAGGAGTATTGAAATCTAAAATGACCAAAGGATTTTGGGTCGCAATGTAGGGCTAAGAGTCAGAAAGTTGGGTTTAAGTCCAAGAGCATGGGTCTGGCAGCAGGAGGGCAATGACCCCAAACATCCTTAAAAAAATGGATGGAAACAAAGTGCTGGAGAGTTCTGAAGTGACCAGCAATGAGTCCCTAACCTCTTTAGCTTTTGGGTCTGTAAGCACAGCTTGGCTTGGTTTGGACTTTAGCAATATGACTAACAATCTCCAACCATGCAGTTGCTGTTTGTGGAAATATCATGGCTCTATACCTGCTGATGCCCGCGAGTCACATATAATCTCCTGCGCACACAGACAACAGACTTTTTTTCTCTAATCGCGTGTGGAAAGGAGAGAGAGAGAACAGAGAGGGTTCTGATTGGCCTGTTCTCTGCAAAGAGTCTGTGAGCCAATCAGTTTTTAGTGTGGGCGGGCAGTGTTTTTCCCCCCTCCCGGATGGGATTTGTTCAGCAAGTGAGAGAAAGCAGATCATGGTGGAGGCAATATTAATAATTATTGTAATATGATATCAATAGTGGTAGGGTAACCTCCCTGAAATCAACTTTTGCAACTTTTTCTGTGAGCCCAACAGTTCACATTGCATCTACCCTTCTCTAAACCCTGCTGAGCCCATCTTCTGTTTCTGTTTGCATTGCTTAGCATTGTTAGCATTGGTTTGGCTTGGTTACTAGCATCATGACTAATACATTAATCTCCAACCTTGCAATTGCTGTTTCTTCTATCATTGTGGATCCAACCTTAATGTGTCCAGGCCAACTCTCTCCAACGTTCTAGATACAGACTGCTGTTCTAGGTGGTGGTTCTATCCTTGCTATCCTGCTCAAATCTTGATTCACACATCTGCTGTTTCTTTTAGCATTGCTTGGCTTGGCTATGAGCATCATAACTAACAAGCTCCAACCATGCAGTTGCTGTTCCTGGTAGCATTGTAGCTTCAACCCTGCTGAGCCAGGCTGTTAGCATCACAGCCAGCCTGGTTTAGCCCTGTGGATCCTGGCTGCTGTCTTTGGTAGCATTGTGGCTCCAACCTTGCTAAGCCCAGCTGTTAGCACCTTGGATATCCTCGTTCACACTTCTAAACTTTTAATTGGGGTTTTAAATAAACATATTTTTACATGATTTAATGGATGAAGGTTTTTTGCAGGACTCTACCACCTTGCGTGCAGAGTGCAGTGTGGGCAGTCCCAGTCTTGTTTCTTGGGGAGGTCCTAAGTTTCTACAGAACAACACACACAGAGGGGATGTGGCTTAATTCCCTGTTCAGGGCACCTTAGTTCAATTAGATCTTCACATAGAAATGAGCTGTTAGCTGCAATATTAATTATTAATGTATTGAATTTAGCTCTTTAACTTCTCCAGTAGGAGATATAAGATTTTATTTTGGCAGCGATGCTATTTGAAAGGCAAATGACTGAAGAGCCTGAGCCGTCTATAGTAACACCCCTTCCCCGGTACCTGTTATGCGACTGCCACCTCTCTCTCTCTTGGATTGCCCTTTGCCACAATTAGATTCACTGTGGTGATTCATCCTCGCCTAGTTACCATGCAGAAGAAACCTGATCAAAGGTTCCAAGTGGCGCTCCAGACTGGCGAGGGGCAGGCTTGTGATACCAGATAGGAACGTGAGTCATCAACTTGGGGGAACAGAACACTAACTGGCCCACATGAGCGATGTTGGGCTCAGCTGCTTGTGTATTAACCCACCAGTCATAAGAGTATTAGAGCGGCGTTTTAAGGGGGGGGGGGGGTGGTGGGTGAGGGGACGCTGAAAACATGACCTGGTTTTGAGTGTGAGAAGCGAAACGGGCCGGCTACTCTCCAGAACTCCTCCTGCTCTCTTCATCATATAGTGCCTGAAGATATTCAGAGAGGATTCTGGGACCAGGTACTACATCACGTCCCTACATCACCACAACTGCACCCACCCTCTTTTTGGGTTTCAGCCAAATCATAATTTCACTGTATGATATGCATCTCAGAAAATATCATGGAATTTTTGTACTTTAGAATAATACTGAAGCAGTAAGAGAAGTATAAATATGATGAATTACAAATATCATGGATCACTGATTAGAACACATGCACTGGCTGGCTGCTATATGATTTAAAGCTCCACTAGGTAGGACTGAGATTTTGTGCTCGTGGGCTCCCTCTACAGTTACAGAGTGTAATAAATGTTTCAGGAGGATTAGTTTCTCTTTCTCGTTTTCTGGCTTTCACAGACATATTCAGTTTCTTTCCAGCTTCTGCCAGAGCGTCTGTATGTTAGTCTGTAAAGAATGAACCAGTAGTCCTTGTAGAACTGTTAGAACTAAAGGTCGGAAAGCAGGTCGCAGTTCTCACGAGCGTTGGTCGCGGCCGCCTCGGAAAACTTACAGAGTCTGGTTCGCTATTCCTCCTATTACACCTCAATGCAGCGCTGCAGTGAGTTTCAAGCTGTAATTTTACTTCTTTAAAAAGATCAAAACTCAAGGAAATCCTACCTTAGTGCTGCTTTAAACTGTGGTTTAATTTTTGGAAACATGAACATAGTATTAGCTGTTTTTCCAGGCTGGATTGCTCACCAGTGATATTTTAAATCACTGATAAATTAATTAATAGCGTTTTTAGTTTAGGTTCGTTTCTTTCACTTTTTGCAAAACATATACACACTTAAGAAAAGGTTAAAAAGCAGATAATGAAGCGAAGAAAGAAAAAAAACATTCTATACATTGCATTTAAAAAATGAATACAAACTGAAAAGGTATAGACTGAATGTTTAAGCGTTGACTCAATAATGCACAGAAACATATATCTTTTAGCTTGTTATGGCTACTGCGCTTGCACAGATTTTCACTACAAAAGGAGCTTTCCTATCAAACACACTGATCCTCCTCAAATGACTCCAATGGCCGAGACTTTGTCCATAAACAGACGCCAAGAATTCCAATTCTTATTGCAATATTGGTTACATAGGGTAAGTATTGCTGTTTACTATGAAAAGCGTATAGATTATGGGGTTATACTAAACATGCTTTATATGGCCTAGAATAGCAGGTTAGCTACAATGCTAACAGCCAAGCTCAGCCAGGTTATAGCCACAATGCTAACAGAAAGAGCAGTCAGAGCAGGCATCCAGTCTCAGCAGGCTTGTGAGACTGTTGGTTGCAATGTAAGTGATTTTCTGAGCTGGATTACTTTCTGATAGTTGTTGACAGTGTCAACAAGCCTGCATTCATTTAGAATGTATACAGAGTAACTTGTTATTATTTTTAAAAATATATATATTACAGTACCCTCGCTCCAGTTCTATCACAGTGTGCTTTGTTAGGATATAGTGACGAAGAGGGAAGGAATGCCGTAAGTGGTAATAAGTGAGAAAATGAAGCAATTATGTGACCCCACACGCAGCACCGGGAGCAGATAGCAGCATCTCTTGCAGCTGAACCAACTGCACTAGAGTATCAGAGATTTCAGGAGATTTCACGAGGAGCAGAGATTGGTACTCTGCAGCTTTTACACTTGATCCAGGTCCAGTGGTAAAATTGAGTATGATAGCCACGATTTTAACTATTCTCCAGAACCTGATCCAGATCCTGCTCTTTAGTACCTGAAGATACAGCACTCTGAAAAGACCCTGGACCCAAGTACCCAAGTACTGCATTACCACCAATGCAACCACCACCACCACCACCCACTTCCTCCCTCATCTACCACAGACTGCAGAAGAAACACATCTCCACACACGTTCAGCGTAGGTTATGGCCATGCATTAGCTTACACTACTTCTCATCACTATGGCAACTGCGCAGCGCTGCCAAATTTATTGATAGAAGGGCAGAACGCTCTGCGACTCTGAACGCAGTTCCGAGTGATTCCAGGCCACCTAAATATATAAGCTCCTCTTTTCCCCACAGTTCGGACTGTTTTTTAGGCCATCGCTGCGCCTGTGACAAATTCCTATTGGTTTTATGAAAGCAGCACAGCGCAGGCTGCAGCCTGAGGGCCTGAGCAAACACAGCAGCCCTGCATCCGCTATACACAGCTTTATATACTCGATATACCAGAGAAATATGCACAGTTTACTCATAAACCATGACAGCATCTCAGGCTTTAGTACAAACTCAATTACAAAAAAGGGAGGACAATGTTATTTCAAAAATGTATGGCATTTGGTGAAGCCATGGTTGACCTAGAGCTGCAGACATGTTAAATTGTTCATGGTAAATGTTTCAAAGATATAAATAGATTTTCTAAAATTATTTTATAACTGTTATATTTTACTGTGACAGGATGGACAGTTTAGGCTTTACCTTAGTATGGAGATAATATGAGAAATATACAGGGGATACACAATAAACTGAAATACTGGTCATTTTAGTGTGGGAGGTTTCATCATGGCTAAATTGGAGCAGCCTGGTGGCCAATCTTCATTAATTGCACATTATTGCACCAGTAGGAGCAGAGTGTGAAGGTTCAATTAGCAGGGTAAGAGTTTTGCACAGTTTTGCTTAAAATATTGCAATGCACACAACATTACGGGTGACATACCAGAGTTCAAAAGAGGACAAATTGTTGGTGCACGTCTTGCTGAAACATCTGTGACCAAGACAGCAAGTCTTTGTGATGTATCAAGAGCCACGGTATCCAGGGTAATGTTAGCATACCACCAAGAAGAACCAACCACATCCAACAGGATTAACTGTGGAGGCTGTAAGAGGAAGCTGTCTGAAAGGGATGTTCGGGTGCTAACTCGGATTGTAACCACAAAACACCAATAAAACCACGGCTGTTCAAATCACGGCAGAATTCAATGTGCACCTCAAATCTCCTGTTTCCACCAGAACTGTCCGTCACCACAATAAATTATTGTGGTCTAAAACCAGGTGATTTAGTTTTATTGTCCAACGTCTGTATATGTGAAATTATCTCATACACTGAGGAAAATAAGTATTTGAACATCTTGGGACTTTGCAAGTTCTCCCACTTAGAAATCATGGAGGGGTCTGAAATTTTCATCTTAGGTGCATGTCCACTGTGAGAGACTCTCTGTTATTTTTGTTTTTTGTTTTACTAAGTATTGTGTGAGATTATTTTGCTTATTTTAGATCAATCAGTTCTTTGCTCAGAGTTTTCACTTTATTTTATGTAATTTGAATGAAAATAAGCACAAAATGTAACCAGTTATCCTTGATATTCATGCTTCCAATTTTAAACCAAAAAATGAGATTGTGATTGTTATTTAGAGTTTCACTTCAGTCATTTTTGTTTTTACATTTTTTGAGTGCTTATTTTAAGAAATGTTACTAAGAAAAGTTTGATTAAATCACTGGTAGATTTTGTCGCAAGTCAAGTAGTTTTATTGTCAATACTGCATATGTACAGGACATACAGAGGATTGAAATTGCAATACTCTCCTTCCCAAAGAGAGTATACCAGTTAGATATGATGGTGGGGTTTAAAGAGGGAATGACAGTACCAGTATAAACAGAGACAGAACCTGTATAAACATTAGTGCAAATATAGAGGTGTAAAAGCTTAAGACTAGGTGTGGGGTGTGTAAGTGCATGTCAGTTTTTGAAAAGTTGGATGCTGTATGTGAGTGTGTGCTGAGGGCAGGATGGGGATGGGGTTAGAGCAGGGAGAGAGTTGAGCATCCTCACAGCCTGGTGGATGAAGCCTATATAGCAACCTATATATATATTTTTTTCATTGTGTGTAATAAGTATTTTTTTTATTATTTGATAAACCATCCCTAAACAAACAAAAAAAAGATTAAAAAGTACTATAGTAAAATTAGCTGTTACTTTGCCTCAATGGCTCTAGTACTACTGTTTTCCCAGTGCAGTGGGTTTATTGGTTTATTAACTTATAAACTGGTTCATTGTCTATACTGATGGACAACAGCTCTAAAATACAGTAGTGTTATGTGCAACACAACATTAAAAAAATAAAGAAATTAGTTTTAATGAGTTAATGCTTTTCATTACATGTAAAAATGCCTAACATTCAGCATCTGAAATGTTGTGAATAAAATCTAGGTCTAATATAAGTCTATGAAATGGGTAAATTATTAGATTCAAGTTTATTTCTGCTAATTTACATTTTACAAAGTGTCCCAACTCTACTTTTGGAACTTGGGTTGTAAGTTTAACAGTGTCACACAGCATTAGTGATGTTTTTATTACAGATAGCATGTGGCGTTCTGTGGTACTGAAAGGCACATTCTACAGTAGGCATCAGGATTATGGATTATGCAAGCTTACTTACACAACTTTGCCCATTGATTTTTCTCCTTTCGCACTGCGCCTAATCTGCCTCACATAATCACAGGCTGCTGCAGAACGGGGTTAAACTGTGGATCACTGATAAAGCAGGTTAATACTAGTGCAGAGCTACAACACAAACCTGTGTTATTTACACTCAGAATCAGTGAATTACAGGAGCCTGCACTCACAGCAAAACAGGGGATTTGGAATAGCATAGCGTGTAGCATAGGCCACGCCCCCATACACATCTCTAACGTGGAAAAGAAAACAGTAGGAACTGGAATAGTGTAAAATTCAACACTTTTGGTTCAATTCAACCAAGCACATGGATTTCTGAATTAGTGGTGCAATGCTTTGATGATGTCCAAAGGCGTAAATGAATCAAAGCACCCTATAGAGACTTTTTGCGCAGTTACAGTTAATCACAAAAAACCAAAACGCATTTTTTCTGTACTTCTGTTTATTATTAGTTAAATCCAACCAAAGGTCACTTTACAATCTAAGCATGTTACTCTACATTACATTTACTATTGTTAGAAAAACATATGCGTGCAATGTCTGAATTTTATACATATAAGACAAAAACTGATCAGTTATCACCTAATATTTAAAATAATATAACAGATTTAGTTATTATTATACTATTATTATTATTACTATTATTACAACTGAAAGCACTTTTTACTACGGTGTCCTTTTATTAAAAGAATGTAACTTTACATTTTATATGGATTTTTGGAAGCAGTTAATATAAATATAAATACCTTATATATAAGATAACCCAAACCCTCCGAATCTGTTAGCAGAACAAGACATTATCCAAAAGCAAAAGTTTTTATTGCGGTATATTGCTTTATTGTTGCGATTCATCACTCTCATCACTGACCTCATGTGTAAAACCGGTGTTACGCTGAATTCAGCACCCCCGCCAGGAAAAGCACCTCCTCTCAGGAGCGTGCAATAACGTCTTTTTGGCTTTGATTTTACTTAAAAAAATAAAAATACCTAAGATACTTTTCTAAACTACACTGACTTGTAAGAAATGGCCATACGCACTGTCTTTTTAATAAAAGTAGATATAATTGCTTTATCTAACTTTAATTAGAAACACGCTCCAGAGAGGTGGTGCTTTTCATGGCAGGGATGCTGATTTCGGCGTGCTTTCAATATAAAAGTTTTAATATTTTAAAACAATTTCTGCTTTTTCTGCGGTATCATTTTTGGGGGTACAAATCCACCTTTTTCTGATCCCCTCAGTTCCCACGCCAATGATAAATGTTTTGATAAAGTTTGATAAAGTTTTAAAAACAGATACACTATATTACAAAAAGTATTCACTCGCATATGAACTTGACTGACACCAATTTTTAATCCATAGGGTTTAATTTAATAATTTGATGTCAGTCCACCCTTTGCAGTTATAACAGCTTCGATTATTCTAGAAAGGCTTTACACCAGGTTTATGAGTGCATTTATGTGAACTGTGAGGTTAGACACTGATGTTGGATAAACAGGAATATGCTCCAAACGTTTCCCCAACTTTGTTTTGGGTATGCTACATTTCTGTTTCTGGTCTACCCACATGTTTATGTTTTCCCTCCACTAACAGACCCACATCAACTCAGAGAGGGCTTGGTAATGAGCTGAATATTTGGATTTGGTGTGTTGGACCAGAGTGGGTCTGAGCCTGTGGGCTGCAGGGTGTGCCCAGGTGGCGAGTAGAGCTGAGAACTGAGATGAGTGATGATGCTTGCATGCTGGAGGGTGGCTCCTGAAATATATACTAATATACTAATACAAAATACATATACTAATACGACAGCTTTTCCCCTTTTCCCCATGCTTCACTATTTATCTTGGTCCCATGTCCTCTTCACTGAAAATTCTTGTAAATCAAACAGGTATTTTATATTTTTTGCATATTTTTGTCTGCTTTTTTCAACTTCTTCTTCGTCTTCTTCTTCTTCTTCTTCTTCTTTTTTACTGTATATGTACAGATCTGAAAAAGAAATAAGAGACCACTTGAAAATGATAGGTTTCTTTAATTGTACCAAATTGAAAACCCCTGGAATATAATCAGGAGGAAGGTGGATGATCACAAGCCATCCAACCAAGATAAACAGCTTGTGTTTTTGCACCAGGAGTGGCATAAAGTTATCCAAAAGCAGTGTGTAAGACTGGTAGAGGAGAACATGCCAAGATACATAAAAACTGTGATTAAAAACAGGGTTATTCCACCAAATATTGATTTCTGAACACTTAAAACTTTATGAATATGAACTTGTTTTCTTTGCATTATTTGAGGTCTGAAAGCTCTGCATCTTTTTTGTGTTATTTCAGCCATTTCTCATTTTATGCAAATAAATGCTCTAAATGACAATATTTTTATTTGGAATCTGGGAGGAATGTTGTCTGTAGTTTATAGAATAAAACAACAATGTTCATTTTACTCAAACATAAACCTATAAATAGCAAAATCAGAGAAACTGAAGTGATCTCTTAAATGTATATATATAAAATTAATGTGTATATATAAATGTATTGTATATATATATATAATGCTCACACACACACCCTTACACAAACACACATGCGTTATGCACACTCACACACTATATTCACACACACACACGGTATACACACACCCCACTTCCACTTGTGCCAATGATGATGTCATTCCGTTCCAACCAACCGTGGGAGGGCGGGGCCCCGAGCGATTCGAACGGCTGCCCCTCCCCAGGAGCCAATAAGCGGAGGACGCACACGTCTCGCGCCCTGTGTGTGCTCGGGAGGTGGGCGTGGCCAGCGGCTGTGGCAGTTGGGCTCCTCAGCGGCGCAGCGAGCGCATTTGAACACACTGCGCCAAAGAGTGAGGGGGCGAGTCCGGGCAGAAACACGGCGAAAACACGGCGAAACCGGGGAAAACACGGAGCGCGGACTTAGGACACAACTTTAAAGAGACGGGAGAGAGGTGAGGCTCGGTTTGGGCTCTTATAATGTGGATTCTGCCTTGTTTTTCCAGCTTTTTGCGTGTGTAGCTCTACATTCAGGCTATGAAAGAGCCCGCAGCAGCAGCAGCGGCAGCTTCCCACCCACTGCCCGCTCTGTAGCGCTACTTTCCCGGGGGAGAAAAAAGTAGGTGGTGGCTCAGGCTGGCTGGATGTCTTGGGTTCTGTTTGGTTGTTTGTTTGTTTAAAGACTGAAACTGTTGTTATATAACAGCCAGTGTCTCTGTAGTCGTTACTAATCCAGCTAGCTAGTCTTCCCCTGAAGTTGTTTGGGAGCTGTATGAATGAACCACCACCTGTTTTCCAGAGTAGGCGGCGGCAGCAGTTGCAACTGTTCGCCGCTCAGCGAGGCGCTGGAGGCGGCACGGGCTTCGCCCCTCTCCGCCCTTCAGTCCGGAGGTCCGTCCACTCAGTTTTAAAAGCTAAAGGACTGAAAACTATATAAGAACTGTGTTTGTGTCAGACAACGCCCACTTTTCTGCTGTTACATAGGGGTTAGTTAGCTAAGGTGGTGCTAAGGTATAACCAGGGTTAACGTTACCATAGAAGCCAGTTTACAGGCGGTACTGGATCCAGTTGGGCGTAGACTGAAACTTTCAGTAAAGTGACATTCCTGAAAAACATTGACAATAACAACATTAACTACAACACCAGCACTAAAAACAACATTCCTGAAAAAACATTGACAACACCAAACATTAACTACAACACCAGCACTAAAAACAACATTCCTAAAAAACACTGACAACACCAACATTAACACCAGCACTAAAAACATATTCCTAAAAAACACTGACAACACCAGCACCAACAACACCAGCACCAACAACACCAGCACCAACAACACCAGCACCAACAACACCAGCACCGACAACACCAGCACCGACAACACCAACACCGACAACACCAACATTAGCAACACCAACACTGACAACACCAACACTGACAACACCAACACTGACAACACCAACACTGACAACACCAACACTGACAACACCAACACTGACAACACCAACATTAACAACAGCATTCTGAAAAAACACTGACAACACCAACATTAACAACACCAGCACTAACAACACATTCCTAAAAAACACTGACAACTATCCTAAAAACACTGACAACAACAACACCAGCACTAACAACATTATTCCTGAAAAACACTGACAACACCAACATTAACAACACCAACATTAACAAAAGCATTCCAGAAAAGCATTGACAAAATCAACAACACAAGCACTGACAACAACATTCCTGGAAAGCACTAACAACACCAGCACTAAAGACTACATTCCTGAATACCACTGACAACAGCAACATTAACAACATTCCTGAAAAGCACTGACAACATCATTAACAAAACCACCAGCACTAACATAATTACTGAAAAACACTGTCAACACCAACAATAACAACAGCATTTCCGAACTGACAACACTATCACCACCAGCACTAACAACAACATTGCTGAAAAAACACTGACAAACAACACCAGCACCAACATCACTACCACCAACACTACCCCACCAACACAAACACCAACAATGCTAACAACACCATCAACACTACAAACACCAACAACACTAACATCAACAGCACCACTACCACCCAAATTTGAGTCTGGTACTGCAACAGTACTTTGATGTACTGTATACAAATCAATGGTAACACAAGACTAAATTATAATGAAGATATGTGGTCTTGTTAATATGATCATATCTGAATTAAATTTAGATTTATATTAGTTTAATAAAGATCTGTATTTTGAGATTTTATCAGTAAAACTGAGTTTGAACCTCGGCTTGCTTGCTGTAGTACCCAGCTGAGAGTTAACCTTGACACTACCTGAAGTTTGTGTCACACCTTGGTTGTTATGGCGCACCGCAGTGAATGAGCCTGTAAATATTTAATGCAGCTACTTTATAAAGCTGTAAGCCAAGTATCAGATAGCTTCTTTCTATACTCTGAAATGTAATTAATCAAATTTGAGAAGTTGTTAGACTGGAAGGATAACTGTTTGTTGTGGAAGTTTACAGTGACCTCTAAAACCAGTTCCTGTTGGAATGCAGCAGCTCTGAACATGATTTCAGTTTAACCCTTTCCTTCTCTCCAGCTTAAGAGGAAATTGGCTGTTATGGCCTAATTCCTATCTAGAAAATCACAGTACTTTCCAGATAAGATCATCACACTCACCAGATAAAGGTTAACTGTGTTATCTAGGTAGGTTTGGGACACTGACAAATGGTTTTGGTCTACAGTTATATCATAGATAAGCTATAACTCATTTTTTAATTGTAAGAACTAAAATTGAACAATGCATTAATACAAATAAAATATCAAGTCAAGTCAAGTCAAGTAGTTTTATTGTCAATGCTGCATATGTACAGGACATACATAGAATTGAAATTACGTTACTCTCCTTCCCAATTTTACAGCAAGTACAGATAATGGATAATAAAGAAAAATATAGAAAAAGGGGAGACACTATGTGTACAATACAGCAGCAGGGACACAGACATACATGAGACAGAACAAGGTGCAGTAGTGGTGGGGGTGAAATAGATATATAAATAGAAATAAAAAGAAATAAATATATAATCTAAATCTAAATGAGTGGGAGACACTATATGTACAATACAACAAAAACACAATAGACATTTGTGAGACAGAAGATAATAGTGCAATATTAATGGTGATTAAGATCAAGTGACAATATAAATAGAACCCGTATAACAGTAGTGCAATGTTGTATCTAGCTTAAGGCTGGTAAAGTTCTTAAAGTTCCCAGTTCTTGGGGAATTAAAGTGTGTATGACAGTGCAGCGTAACAGTAGTGCAGGTATTGGGTGTGTAGTGCAGGTCCTTTTACAAAAGTTACAGTACTGTGTGTGTTCTAGTGCAGAGTTTCAGTACTGTGTTGGTGGGAGGATGTGGGGTCAGGATGATGAGTGTGTGTGTGCTGTGGGCAGGATTGGGATGGGGGGTAGTGCGGGAAGAGAGTTCAGCATCCTCACAGCCTGATGGATGGGGCTGTCTCGCAGTCTGCTGGTCCTAGACCCGAGACTCCGCAGTCTTCTCCCTGATGGCAGCAGGCTGAAGAAGCTGTGTAGTGGGTGGGAGGGATCTCCTGCCAGACGGAGGGCTTTCCGCGTGAGGCGGGAGCTGTACAGGTCCTGAAGGGAGGGGAGAGAGGTGCCAACGATCTTCTCAGCTGCTCTCACGATGCGCTGGAGGGTCCTGCGGCAGGATGCTGTGCAGGCCCCGTACCACACGGTGAAACAGCTGGTCAGGATGCTCTCGATGGCCCCTCTGTAGAAAGTGGTCATGATGGGGGTGGGGGTTCCAGCTCTTCTCAGCTTGCGGAGAAAGTAGAGACGCTGGTTTGCCTTCCTGGCCAGTGATGCTGAGTTGGTGCTCCAGGAGAGGTCCTCTGTGACGTGCACACCCAGGAACTTGGTGCTGCTCACCCTCTCCACAGCAGTTCCGTTGATGGACAGAGGAGTGTGCAGTGTGTGAGTTCTCCTGAAGTCCACAACAATCTCCTTAGTCTTCTCTGTGTTCAGAGAGAGATTGTTGTGTTTGCACCAGGAGGCCAGGCGGCTCACCTCGCTCCTGTAGTGTGACTCATCGTTGTTGCTGATGAGACCCACCACCGTCGTGTCATCCGCAAACTTGACGAAGAGGTTGGAGGTGTGTTCTGGTGTGCAGTCGTGGGTCAGCAGAGTGAACAGGAGGGGGCTCAGTACACATCCTTGGGGAGCCCCTGTGTTCAGTGTGGTGATGCTGGATGTGTTGCTGCCAACCCGCACTGCCTGTGGTCTACCAGTCAGGAAGTCCAACAGCCAGTTGCACAGGGAAGTGCTCAGCCCCAGACTGTCCAGTTTGTGTATGAGCTGTTGGGGGATGATTGTGTTGAATGCTGAACTGAAGTCAACAAACAGCATTCTGACGTAGGTGTCTTTCTTGTCCAGGTGTGTGAGGGCTGAGTGGAGAACAGTGGAGATGGCATCATCGGTCGAGCGATTTGACCGATATGCAAACTGGTAGGGGTCCAGGGAGGAGGGGAGTGAAGACTTGATATGGTGCATGACTAGTCGTTCGAAGCACTTCATGAGGATGGGGGTGAGTGCAACCGGACGATAGTCGTTGAGACAGGATGGCGATGCCTTCTTAGGGACAGGGATGATTGTGGTGGCTTTGAAGCATGTGGGAACCACCGCCTGACTCAGAGAGGTGTCTATTGTAGAGACCTGGCAGTTTCTGAATGTTACAAATGGAATATTGGATTTTTACATAGTGGTGTTCTTAGAGCTGAGCAATATGACAATATTTTATATTTATCCACAATGTACTTTAATAAGCATATTAAGTATATCATCAGTGCTTGGCGAACACTGACCCAACTGTACATTTCATTACAGAGAGTATATAAAAAAAATCCTGTTTAATTGTATTATATGCATCTAAATAATTTAATAAAAAGCTTTAATGTGCACAAAAGTGCCACATCTTTTTTTATCGAAGTAAGTAAACTAATTGTGAGGTATTACCATAGTGGACGGCTTGGGAACGCCCACACCTGTATAAGTTGTGAGGTGTTACCATATTGGATGGCTTGGGAACACCCACACCTGTATAAGCTGTGAGGTGTTACCATATTGGATGGCTTGGAAACACCCAAACCTGTATGAGTTTTGAGATGGTACCATAGTGGACGGCGTGGGAACACCCAAACCTGTATAAGTTTTGAGGTGGTACCATAGTGGACGGCTTGGGAACACCCAAACCTGTATAAGTTTTGAGATGGTACCATAGTGGACGGCTTGGGAACACCCAAACCTGTATAAGTTTTGAGATGTTACCATAGTGGACGGCTTGGGAACACCCAAACCTGTATAAGTTTTGAGGTGTTACCATAGTGGAAGGTTTGGGAAGGCTCACACATGTATTAGTTGTGAGGTCTTATCATAGTGGATGGCTTGGTAACACTCATACCTGTACATGTTGTGAGGTGTACTCTTATGAGTAAGGGTTGAGAGCTGGCCAGTGTGCTCATGGCAAGGCGATGTGAATTATGGGAGTTGGAAGCGCGGCCTGATAGTGGATGCAGATGGATGGGAGGTTCCATACCTTTGGCAGAGCTCCAGGTGCCTGGAGTTATGGGTTGAAATCATGTGGTGGGTGAATTGGCCATGCTAAATTAGCATGCGAATTAGCCCCTAGGTGTGAGTAGTTGGTTGGTTGATTGAATGAATGGCTGTGTTTGGTAGACTCTGAACCCACCCTGACCCGCTGTAAAGAATGCAGATTTCTACACTTCCCAACTCATGACCCAAACGCTGAGACTGCGTTATTTGTCTTGTGTCCTTAAAAATAAAAATATTCAAAATGCCTCTCACAGATTGCTTACTGTGTTATCTGTGATTTTATTAAGCTACCCTATCGCTAGTGAAGTCAATCCAATCAAAATCTGATTAAATTTAATTTCTGGGTGAGCGGTATATCTGTCCAGTATCATTTATTTTATTTAATCGTGGATATATGGATATATATTTGGAGTGCAGTATTAGTATTAATTTTTATTTTGCTGCAGTAGTGTATTCTTGAAATACATTTTTTAAATTCATTTTTTCTGTATACCATGAGGTTTATTGAGATATAGTTCTAGGGCCATATCGCCCACACTACTAGATGGAACCCATAAAGGGTGTATAACAGGGGTCCGCAATTTAGTTTGGTCACAGGCCAGATATTTTCCAAGCCATTACTTGACGGGCCTCAAAAAAAAAAAAAAAATAGTTTTGGAAAATGAAGTGTAATGGGATGGAGTGCTGCAAACTAGTAGCTCTCCAGCCCATAGGGTTGTTGAACCCAATTGCAGAAAAGTTGATTTCAAAGCAGGTAAACCCAAAAAGAAAGGAATAAATTAATAAATAAACTCGCCTCTTCTCACGCGGGATTGAACCTGTGTCGTCAGGGTACGCGGTCCGATACACTATTGCTGCCCCGGCTAGTGAATTGGGACACAGTCAGGAAAAAACTTCCTTGTAAGGAGATAGGGGGCCAAAGAACAAGCTGAAACTAAAGTCATGCCGAGCGTGACAGAGAGAGAGACAGGGGAGGAATGTAAACAAAAGTTATAGGGCTGTGTATTGGCAAGGACATGGTGATATGACATGTATCATGATAAAGGGCTTATGATTCAGCATATTACAATTCAGTGATATATTGCAGTGCAAATAAGCGAGGTCTAGGAAAAAAAATTAAATGAGCTAAAATAACATGATCTTTTTGATTTTGAGAAAAGGTTTGCAATTTTGTGATCTAATAATAAAACAAAAAGTCTACCCTGTACCGTCCCTAAGCATAATTCATGCCCAAGCATGATACAGCCATTAAAATGGTGCCAAAGAATCAGTCTGCTATATGACGTGCTCGCACTTGCAGGGAATTGGATTCTGGCAGAGAGGCAGGATTTTTCTGCGCAACACCTGAAAAGGCAACTCGCCAAACTGCCAACATTCTTCAAACCATTTAGTGTCTAATGTAGTATTGTATGTTATAGCCCTGATGGCAGAATGTAAAACCTTAGTTCTTAAGTGCGCTCAGTCACTAAACTGCAGTGTGAAACCAAAACTAACCGAATCATATATACAGCACCATATACAGCAAAGTTTGGACACACCTTATATTTTTTACATAGCAAATTAAAAATAAAGTCATCCAAACTATTAAGGAAAAAAATATGTAATTATTAGGTAGAATCACCTGGAATTCAGGCTTTCAGTTAACAGCTGTGCTGAACTCAACAAGAGTTAATTTAACTTGAATTTCTTGTCTCTTAATAAAGATATGTAGAGTTACAGGTATACAGTGAATATCTCTATTTGAGTAATGCTCTAATCCATATTATGAGAAGCAACAACTACTCAACTAAGTTAAGAAAATAATGACTAAGACAAAAGGAAGGTCAATCAATCTGGAACATTTTAAGAACTTTAAAAGTATCTTCAAGTGCAGTCACAGCAAAGACCATCAAAAACTTTATGATGAAACTGGCTCTCATCAGGGCCAGGGAAGGAAGACCAAGAGTTTCCTCTGTTGCACAGGATAAGTTTATCAGGGTTACCAGCCTCAGAAACAGCTAAAAGTTAACAGAACCCAGATAATTTTTAATTTATATATAGGAAAAAAGGTTGCCCCAATTTGACTGGATTGAGCGTAGTCTTAGAGAGAATGTTACTTTCAGGAGCCTAGTCTAGTCTTTTTGCCAAATTTAAAATACATTGTAATTTAGAACATTTATTTGCAGAAAATGAGAAATGGCTGATATAACAAAAAAGATGCAGACAGAGCTTTCAGACCTCAAACAATGCAAAGAAAACAAGTTCATATTCATAAAGTTTTCGGAGTTCAAAAATCAATATTTGGTGGAATAAACCTGGTTTTTAATCGCAGTTTTCATGCATCTTGGCATGTTCTCCTTCACCAGTCTTACACACTGCTTTTGGACAACTTTATGCTAATCACTACTGGCGCAAACGTTCAAGCAGTTCAGCTTGGTTTGATGGCTTGTGATCATCTATCTTACTGTTGATTATACTCCAGAGGTTTTCAATTTGGTAAAATCAATTTTGTCTCTTATTTGTATACAGAGCTGTATATATGTAGTGTGTCAATCTCTGATCAACTATGTTGTATATATTTAGCTGGAATATACTGGAGATTGATCCACATTGCACACAGCAGCGAGTATAATTGAAAACTAGAAATGCTTTATTGTAATTCACTGCAGAATCCCTATTAGCAGTCCCATAATCCATGGCTGGACTTAATCTGCTCTGCTCTGAAAACCGGCACTTTTATCTTTTTTTTCCATTTCTTTTTTTTGTAATATATATTTATTTAGTATACTTTTTTCCCTCTGTCTTCAGATGTGCTGTGAAACGAGTCAGTGATGTAGCGCAGCAGTGGGATGTGGGATGGTGTCCGTGGGCCATGTTTGCGCCACTATCGCCTGTTTTATAGAGGAATAAATCCTCTGATGGACCAGGCGTGTACACCACTCGCTGCTTCTTTTATTTAAAGCCAGTTCCAAACCTCAACCAGGGGGAGATTTTCTTTCTGAACCCCATTTCAAACAGTGTCTAACAGATAGTGGCGTTCTAGTGAGGTGCTTCAGGTGGTAATACACTGATAAAGCATAACAATATGACCACCTCCTTGTTTCTACACCATTTATCCATTTTTTTATAGACATTTTGCAGTATTGTAATAATAATTCAATAATATCGCCAACATTTTTGAATATTGTGAATGATATTATACCAGGGGTGTCCAAACTTTTTTTGTTGGGGGCCAGAAGGAGAAATATATTTGAAGTCACGGGCGAAAGACTCTGTAATAAAACAAATAATGAAATATACCACTTTAAATAATACATTTTCCTGATTACTTCATTAACACACCATTTTACTTGACTTACTATCTTTATCTTTGACAGTATTGTGTAAACTAAGATTTTTCAAATTGATGTTTCATTTAATGATGTCTCTTAATATTAAACTCTTTAATTACGACAACTTTTAGACTCATTTGCCCCGTTTTTCTGCGTTAAAACTGCGCACTCTCTCCGCTTTTAGACTCTTTGCCCTGTTTTTTCTGCACTAAAAATGCGCACCCTCTCCGGTTTTAGACTCTTTGGCCGCTGTTCTGCGCTAGAAATGCGCACTCTCTCCTCTTTTAGACTCTTTGGCCGTTTTTCTGCGCTAGAAATACGCACCCTCTCTGCTTTTAGACTCTTTGGCCTGTTTTTCTGTGCTAGAAATGCACACTCTCTCTGCTTTTAGACTCTCTGGCCCGTTTTTCTGCGCTAGAAATGTGCACCCTCTCCGCTTTTAGACTCTTTTGCCCCGTTTTTCTGCGCTAGAAATGCGCACCCTCTCCGCTTTTAGATTTTTTTGCCGTTTTTCTGCGCTAGAAATGCACACCCTCTCGGCTTTTAGACTCTTTGGCCCGTTTTTCTGCGCTAGAAACGCGCACTCTCTTTGCTTTTAGAGTCTTTTGACCATTTTTCTGAGCTAGAAATGCGCACTCTCTCTGCTTTTAGACTCTTTGGCCCGTTTCTGACACCTAGCGTTCAAACTTTGAATCTCACATTATAAAAACCTGCTTAACATATGTTTCTTTGTATACTTTATTATCATCCTTTCACCTTGTTCTTTAATAATTTTCCACTCTGTTGGCTGGAAGTGACACTGAGGTGTTTAAAAACTCCAGCAGCACTGCTGCTGTATCTGATCCACTCACTGTACCAGCTCAACACACACTAACTAATGCTATAAAAAGTGCTAATCACTGCAGTGCTAAGAATAAATTATCTACCACCCAAATAATAATAACAATAATAATAATAATAATAATAATAATAGCTGCTCTGTTGTGGTTTTCTCTTCTGAGTATTAAAGAACAGAGTGAAAGGAGCATAATACTAAAATGTACAGATAAACAGATACAGAACTACAGTGTGTAATTTTTGTAATAGAACTACTATAGAAGTGTCATTTAATGATCATTGGAGCTTAAAAAAAATGGGCAGTGTGCATAGAAACAAGGAGGTGGTCACAATGCTGCACTTGATTGTTGTGTATGGGGTCATTTATGAGCCCGAGCCTGATTTAAACCCCACATTTTTTAGTAAGTAGAGCATTAAAACTGAGCTTTTAAAAAAAAAATTCTGGCTGTTTGAATGGGCAAAATCTGTTCAGAATGAGTAATGTTAATTGACATTGCAACACTAAAGAAGCATAGACCTGTTATTAAAGAACAATGTCTCTTAAGAACAAATTAAACACAAACAGTGCGAACAATGATCCTCAGCCCAAAACCCAAATCTGTAAAAATTAGGCTACAAGAATGATGTCTGAATCAGTTTCCTCTAATCAAATATAATTTAACATGGTTTAAGAATAGAAAATAATTTCTAAAGAAATGATCTTTTGTATATTGAGCTTAAAAAAAAAAAAAAACAGTAATAAGACGATGCTCTGTACTGCACAGCGCTGCAAGTCAGATGCGTAATACGGACAGTGTGCACTGCTCACTTGTGCAACTTTTTTTTTTTTTTTTTTTAAACAGTTTGATTGGTTACTTTGCTGTATTGTGATTATCACGCCATAGCTTTATATTAAATACAAATATGATAAAAAAAAAATGGTTGTGTCACAGAAATTTTCCTGAGACCGACCCAAGGAAAGTGGTGGGAAATCGTTGGGTTTGGGCAGAGAATCTAAGCTCTAGTATGGGGGAATTCAGATCTTACAGCAGTGTTCCCTGTGTGTTTGTGTGTTTTGAGGCAGATTTGTGCTAAATCGGGTGCATGAATGGGTACGAAAGCAGAGCTAATGATGTCATGCTGCCGCCCACTGAATGTGATGATCTAGAAAAGAGATTTTTGTTATCCACCTCTTCTCTTGTTATTGCCACACCCCTTTACTTGTTGTCTATCTGTTTCTTAGCCATTCAAGTAGTCACATGATCAAATGGAGCTGATCCTAGATTACCTCTCTCTCTCTTTCTCTCTCTCTCTCTCTCTCTCTCTCTCTCTCTCTCTCTCTCTCTCTCTCAGACACTTGATAAACATGAGCCTGGATTTGGCCAACAGCAGCAGCATTAGCAACATACTAAAGCCTCCCGCTGCAGGACTCTTGCTGTTGAGGAGAGATTAGCATTTGGTTGTTGGAGGACACCAAAGCTGAGTTTAGATGCTGCTGAATTCTGGTCTACATTTGACTTGACTTGTTTTGCATATCGTCCAAAATTAGCCTTTCATGTTCCATTATAAATATGATTTCCATTAGTTTGTTTCCATTATGTCGATTAGACACAAGGTAAAGAACAATTGCCAGAATCTCACAATGTCAAAAGGCTCAAAACAGTCAAAAAGAGACATGCAAAAAGTTATAGGACAGCAGTATATAAATTGTTAATGAAGTAATCTCTCAGCAGATGCCTTGGGAATGTCAACACATGTTTATATACTAGTGCATCTCAAAAAATTTCAATATGATTTAAAAAAAAATATGTTGTTTCAGTAATTCAGTTTAAAATGTGAAACTCGTATATTATATAGATGTACTAAACACAGAGTGGTGTATTTTAAGAGTTTATTTCTTTTATTGTTGATGATTATGAATTACAGCCAATGGAACCATAAAAAGCAGTGTCTCAGAAAATTAGAATATTATACAAGACCAATTAATACTTTTGGCAGTGTGGGCAAAAAAGTGTGCAAAAGTCCTGCTGGAAAATATAATCTACAAACCATCACTTCCTATCAGTAAATTTTACATTTCATTTGTAAATCAAGGGATCAGAGTCTGGAGGAAGAGTGGAGAGACACACAGTCCAAACTGCTTGAGGTCTAGTGTGAAGTCTCCACCAATCAGTGATGGTCTGGAGAGACATGTCATCTGCTGGTGTTGATCCACTGTGTTTTATTATCAAGTCTAAAGTCAGTGCAGTTTTGTTTTCCCGCAAAATCTTACAGCACTTAATGCTTCCCTCTGCTACTGACAACTTTTATGGAGATGCAGATTTCATTTTCCAGCAGGACTTGCACACTGCCCACACTGCCAAAAGTACCAGTTGCTTTAATATATATATGATTTTACTTGGGTTTTCATTGGCTGTAAGCCATAATCATCAACAGTAAAAGAAATAAAATAAAATAGATCACTCTGTATGTAATACATCTATATAATATGAGTTTCACATTTTGAACTGAATTACTAAAATAAAGTAACTTTTTAATTATATTTTAATTTAGTATATTGTCGGGTGCTATGCTGTCAGTGAGTTTGACCACTGATCAGCATGCTTTTGGCAGGGTGCTGTAAATCCTAGAGTTTGATTAAAGCCTGATTCTTACCATTTCTGAAGTAGTGTAGGTATTTAACATTTCTCCATTTACAGTTTGACGAGTGGATCAGATACAGCAGTGCTGCTGGAGTTTTTAAACACTGTTCACTCACTGTCCTCCATTCTGTTACACACTGACATGCCAAAATATCTTTGGAATGTCCAGATGTATAAGTTCTGAGGTGATATCATAGAATATCACATCAGAAGTGATGTCATAGAAGACATTATTACTAACAGTGGAAAGAGCAATGCGTAACAAGATTCTGACAGCGTTAGACAAGTTCCTGTCCAATCAGTTGTAGCGTCTCCGTGTATATAAGACCTTGGACATCTTTGTGGTGGTCTTTTGCACTGTAGAACTGTAGACAAACACCTTGTCAAATTGCAACCAGAGTGTTCACAGTAGAGACTAGAGGCGGAGCCAGAATCACCTACTCACTAGGTAGACCTGCCCTTCCCCTTTTTTCCAGCTTTGTATGTATATAAATTGTACGTTTCACAACTTTGACTGTATTTCCCTTTTTTTCCACACATTTTTCACTTTTTACTGTTTGAAGTGAGTCCAAATTTGTTGCCAGTGGCAACAAAACCCGGATTGCATTTAAAAACAGCAGGTTATCCGTGTACGATGTTTTAAACCATCAATTCTTCACTGTTATGAGAGGGCAGCTGGAGCGATTAGCCTCTTCCTGTTCTTTATATACGAATCAGGCTGGTGTCTCTCGTGCCCATCTCAAACTGTTTCAACGTCCTGCCTGAGGGCTCCAGTCCATTACCTCCATGATGGCAACTTCATCATCTGAAAGAGAGTAGGGGGTGAAGGGGGTAATTGTGTGTGTGTCTCTCTCTCTCTCTCTCTCTCTCTCTCTCACTCTTTCTCTCTCTTTTTCTCTCTCTTTCTCTTTCTCTCGATTTTGCCCTCTCTCTAAGAACCAACATGCCCTCAAGTAGGTCAGATGCTTCTTCTGTATTATATTAATTTTCTTTCTTTCCTAGTTTTTGGAGGTGGAATATTATGAATCCCATTGTGTTGCTATGGCTGCAGGACTGCTGGTTTGACTATGATCAGTATATTTTAGTCAGAGCTAATTCTGGGCCGAGGAGGAGGTGTTCTTTATCTGACCCTTAGTTCAGCTTCTTACAGCTCAGTACAGCAGTGATGGAGAGAGGTTGCTGGTTGGACAGACCAGTGTTTAGAGCCAGTTATTCCAGCTTTACTTATTTTCACATAGAGAATTTCTATGTCCTGGAGATGCAGATATAAGGATCAGATTTATTTCTATATAATGTATAACTAAACAGTTCTAACTAACTAAGTTATATATATATATATATATATATATATATAGAGAGAGAGATCTAATCTGATTTTACATCTATATCAGGTCCAAAATTGCGTAGTTTATTAATCAGATATCAGACAGAGGGGCCAATTAAAAAAACAGTCCAAATTCCAGTCCACAGCTTGTGCTGGACCATAATCCTGCTATAATATAACATATACAGCTCTGGAAAAAATTAATAGACCACTTCAGTTTCTGAACCAGTTTCTCTGATTTAGCTATTTATAGGTTTATGAGTAAAATTAACATTGTTGTTTTATTCTAGAAACTACAGACAACATTTCTCCCAAATTCAAAATAAAAATATTGTCATTTAGAGCATTTGCAGAAAATGATAAATGACTGAAATAACAAAGATGCAGAGCTTTCAGACCTCAAATAATGCAAAACAAACAAGAGTGCAGAAATCAATATTTGGTGGAATAAACCTGGTTTTTAATCAGTTTTCTCATCTTAGCATGTTCTCCTCCACCAGTCTTACACACTGCTTTTGGATAACTTATGCCTTTACTCCTGGTGCAAAAATTCAAGTAGTTCAGCTTGGTTTGATGGCCTGTGATCATCCATCTTTCTCTTAATTATATTCCAAAGGTTTTCAATTTTGTAGGTATCAAAGAAACTCATCATTTTTAAGTGGTCTGTTATTTTTTTTAAGAGCTGTATATGACATGACACCTCTCAATGATCGATATTCGATTTCACATTTTATCATGAATCCAACATATTGAAACCTCAACTTTTTAAGTAAGACACACCGCTAATCAAATTTCCATTTTACAGCTTACCATGAACCCACCTTAATGTAGCATTGTAACACAATTTATTGGGAGACATTATTGATTCACAGATTCAATTTCACAGCTTAGCGGGAACCTGCGACATCTTCAAATATTCGAAGATGGATTGGCTAAAATGTTGTTTGTTTGGAGATATTTTAGTCTTAGTATTTTAAAGAAATACAGTGTGAAATGGACTGTGATACCTCACCTCTGTTCTTCCCCTGCATTATAAAATACAGTGCTTTTGGCCAATGCTCCCAACAGGCCTACAATGCAATTGATGCGAAGAAATCATTGGTTTTACACCATGAAGAAGCCCAAAGTAGCTCCACACTTCATTGGTAGAATTCTGAGATTTGTGACATGTAAAACAAGGGCTCCTTGAGAACTGTAAAGGTATACAGGTAGTTTATTAAAAAAGTACTTTTTTTCACACCGTCTGCACACAATAACAATCAGTTTCAGGCATTCAGACCCTGCCTACATGTGAAAGTAAATCAAATCTGATTTGAAAGGTTTTAAATCAGTTTAAATCGTTGGCTCCCACAGCTCTAAAAAAAAATAATAATATCTGGGTCATAATGGATTGGTCAGAAACTGGAGTTGCACAACACCATATTAGAGAATTAGGGATTCTTTAGATCATTTCTGTGTTTAAACCCAGTTCATGTTTCTGAGGTTGTTTGTGTTCTGTTTGAGAGAGAAGTGTTGCGTATGGTTATCACAGACTGTGTGTGTGTGTGTGTGTTCAGATTAGAGTGCAACAAACTACGTCTGAAGTGCAAACACACACAGTGTATCCCAGAGGGCCTCCGCTATGACTTATTCATTTATTTATTTATTTATCTGAAGCCATTGAATATTAATCAAAGTTTTTCCGTAAGTACATTAGTGTTGCTTTCATCCTTGATCTCAAGGCAGAGCTCTCTCACTTTCACTCTCGCTCTCTCTCTCTCTCTCTCTCTCTCTCTCTCTCTCTCTCTCTCTCTCTCTGTCTCACTCTCTATCACGCCCTCTCTCTCACTATATCACTCTCTCTCTCACTCTGAGGGAGGACTCTGGCGGTGACTAATCTCGCTTGATGTTCTGTGTGTGTGTGTGTGTGTGTGTGTGTGTGTGTGTGTGTGTGTGTGTAGTATGCAGCGTGAAGAATGTGGGATATGAGGATCTTCCCTGACTGTGGGCTGCTTCACATTTCCTGCTGTATTTCAGGATGCTGGGTTTGACAAGGCTCCCTGTAGTTTTGGTTTTAGACAGGTGTGCAAGCTGTTGCACTTTGGAGGAGTCACACCTGGAGGTCCAAAGTGATGTGTTTGTTAAATTGTATTCTGTACGTTTAGTCTGGTTAGTTTTGGTTTCACACTGCAGTTTAGTGACTGGGTGGAATCTCCCTACATTTCACTGCAAACAAACCAGATAGATCATCTTTCAGTTTCGTCGAGACTGACACCAGACTAGGGCTGCACGATACTGGAAAAATTTTTACATTGCATATCGATGATATATATTACGATATTAAACAATACAGGGATACGCTGTTTCGTGTCCGGACTAATCAACTCAAAACCCGAGGAAAACAGCAAAACAACAGTAATCGGCCCTTTAATCTGGCATTTAAATGGCTTATTAAAAGGTAAATAAGAGTTTTTTTTTCTCTGATTAAAAGCATGAATCCAGCTGTAACTGGAAATATCAGCTCCGCAAAACTGTGCTGGACTGTGGTTCACAGCTTTCGACACATGCTCAAGTTTACAAGCACGTGTCCAACCATGTGGATGGAGGCCATGCGGTTACCTCGTGCTTACTTCTCAGGCAGCAGCAACTCCCTTCTACTACCAGATTAGGAGCGTCCCTCACTATCTTTAATAAACTCCTGAAGTCAGTGCTCTTCAAAGAGCACTTACTCTCCTAACACCTCTAACTAACTAATTTAAACTATTTCTAACCTCATTTCCTTCTCCCCCTCCTTTCCTCTTGTATCCCACTATGTCAATTTGACCTCCTGCATGTCCTATTGCTAAATTCCTTTTTTTTAAGTAGCTTTGAATAAAAGCATCTGCTAAATGCTATATACTGTAATAAATGGAAGTCTTTATTGTTTAATTGATGAGAAAAGCCTGTATCGGAACCAAATCAATGAAACGTGAAAACATATTAACATACTTGAACCAGAAAGAACCAACTAAATGTGCAACATGAACAGGGTTAAATATAAGTCCTTAAACTAACTCCCCCTCTGTTTGGGTCATTTTCTCCAGGACCGCATTCCTTTCAGCATTCCAGAGCTCCAGTGTGTCTACAATAGCATGGTTTCAGCTGACAGCGTTTGTGCTGTTTCAAGACAGAGTGGTGTGTACATGTTAATCCTAGGAAACAGAGTGTTCTGTATTGAGGCGGTAACGCCGGCGTATGCAGGCCAATAGGTTCAGCAGCACAAAGAGTACAAAGTTAATTATGGCATTAAACTTTTGACTTAGATTGATTTTCAGTAACCAGTTATTATCTGTGTTTAGAGTTGTCACCATCATGATGTTTCAGTTGACAAAAGACAGGGCTCCATACTAACACCGTCCCTCTGTCCCGGGGATTATTATAAAAATAAGGGATGCGCCAATGTGTGAATTCTGGACTGATGCTGATGTCTGATAGATATATTTGACACGTATATGCCTGCTGATGTACAGAGTTCGTACGGTCATAAAAAACCTGGACAAGTCATGGAATCTGAAGATGGCAATTTCCAGGCCTGGATAAGAAAAATAAAAATAGCCTGAACGTTTTGGAAAAATCATGGAAAATTTGGTCTTCAAATCATTGTTTCTGTTTAGCGATGGAGAAAATCTATTTTGAGCTAACAAACACATCAGCTCAGAGTTAATTCAGTAATTCAGCCCTAAACATGGAGCTCTCAGAATCTGACACACATTTTATTATTAAACATTGTGTGTCAGAGTCATTTTAGACCTACTATAATCAATTTCGATTAGTTTTAGTTGATTTATGGTTTTATTGTCCATGTCTGCACTGATGTTTTAAAAATCGTAGTGTTTCATGGCTAAATTGGAGCAGCCTGGTGTTCAATCTTCATTAATTGCACATTGCACCAGTAAGAGAAGAGTGTGAAGGTTCAATTAGCAGGTTTTACTCAAAATATTACAATGCACACAACATTATGGGTGACATACCAGAGCTCAAAAGAGGACAAATTGTTGGTGCACGTCTTGCTGGCACATCTGTGACCAAGACAGCAAGTCTTTGTGGCTGGGAGTTTTCCTATTACTTAATATATAGTCTGTTTTAACAAAGAGCCAACAAGCTTGCTGATAACACATTGCTGTCAGATGAGGAGGGTCAACACAGCACTAGTGGGAAAAGCCCCTAAAGAAAATCGCTGTCAGTCAATTGAGGAGTTTTAAAAGTGGCAGCCATAATTAGGGGCACTGAGCTGCTGACTGGTTAATGGCAGAACTGCAATTTTAATACGAGTAGGTATGGATGGATAACAAATAATTAATAATAAGCTAACAACAAAGATCTACAACAGGACTGAAGTGCAGCAGATGTAGTGCATATAAACTGCAAGCAAACAATCCAAATAAATACAGTATATAGCAAAACAAATGCAAAATAGATGCTTTCAAGGATATTGCAATATTACCATATATTCTTTCAAAAAATAGTTCTCTTTACAAGCCTTGTTTAAAACCAAGTTAGTGATGGCATAGACTTCTAATCACTTTCTGTAGCCCATCATTATATGTGTTTTTGTGTTTTTGCTGTGTGGAAACACGGAATTAGTGTTGCTTCAGTTAATCTGACCTATTGAAAGGTAAGGCATGGAAGGTCTCGCCTGTTTGCGGCGGGAACTTCTGCTACAAAACCACCGAGCCATGCAGACAACAAAACACGCCACCAGACAAGGCCACACCCACTGAAACCTTTTCAGTGTATTTTTAAGCTCAGGTGCTGTTTGACAGCTCAGTGTAGAAGTTTCCAGTTCCCTTTTGTTCTGTGTCCACTGTGTTGTGTTTACATGGTGTTCTGGGAGGACAAAGACTAACAGCACTTCCTGTGATGTCTGTCTGATATCTGCCATTGCATCATTCCACACCCTTGACCTCAGGAACTGTGAATCGTCTGGACGCGCCGCTCAGTTCTGCTGTGGTTCACTGCTTACATTGATGGGCAACAGAGCGCATAGAGGTAGATGGAACATGGCAGATACAGTGTAGAGCAATGACTGTAGAAAGAAAGAACGTAAAGAAAAAAACGTTCAGCATATGAACAGAGCAACGTCTCTCGGAAGAAGGGATGCATCAAATATCTGGCAACCAAATAGTGTTTAACATTCAGACAAATAAGTGAAAAGACTGAATAACTTATTCAAATTCCAAACTACGGATGGGGGGTATTTTCACAATAAAGATACTCTTGGCAATATGAAAAAACACTGAATAAAAATATATATATATATTTCAAGAATACACCACTGCAACAAAATGAAAATTAAATGTATTATTATTGTATACGATATGATATGGCACACCCCTAACTGAAATATTAAAAAATACAAGAATTTTATCAGATTTGTAACAGAAGTCAATACCAAACATTAGGGGTGGGCAATATTATATCGTATACAATATATCGTGACACAGAAATATCATGATATTAAAAATCCATATCGTGATAATAGGGCTGTTCTGTCTTAAAAGTAGTCTATTATTTACTGTGAAGCTTTAGGTGTATTTATTGTATAATTGTTTTAGTTTATAGTTTTTGTTTGCAGTTTATATGCACGAAAATATACTGCAATATTTTTTGCTGCATTATATTATTTTATGCTATATTATTTATTTTGCCACATTATGATTATTCTGTTATACTCTTATACTATATTCCTGAAATTTAATTAATTATTTTTCTGTTTTCCTATATTGCCAAGTATATCGTTATTGCAAAAATATCCTGAAATATCGTGATATTATTTTAGAGCCATATCGCCCACCCCTACCAAACATATATGTTTTGTCTCTAGTAGATATATAAAAGGAAATGAGAACAGTGTGAATTTTTCTTTTGCAAAAAACAGGAAAAAAAAGTAGTACCCTGATGTTGATGATTAAGGGTGGGAGATACGACACAATATAATAGGTATAATATACGATAATATATAATATATTACACAATATTTAAAAATGTTGGGGCTTTTATTGCGTATGATACGATATGACACTGCATACGATACGATATTGTACTGCTGTTTCCACTAGCATTTCCTTCAGCAGCGGTGGCACTTTACTGAATTCCTTGATACTTTACTGCATTTACTGGATACTGGAGCTAAACAGTTACCAGAATTGAACTAAAAACAGACAGTACGGCAGAGTAAATGAAAATGTGCAAAAAATAAAATAAAATAAAAAATAATAATAATTTTCTTCAGAGGGCATTTTTATCATTTATTGGAAATCCTGGAAGTTTTTAATGCAATTTGAGGTTTCATTTCTATTTTGTTTCATTTTCTGATTAGTCTGCTTCAAAGACTCAGGGAAGTGAAATTTAAAATAAATATTGTTTTCTGTTTGCAGTGCTGGTTTTTATATAATTGTAACCATGCTTGATTTTTTATATATATATATATATATATATATATATATATATATATATATATATATATATATAATATATATATATATTTACTTCTTTATACAAAGGATCACTCTACTGTAGTAGTATCCCCTCAGGCCAAGGACACTCACTCAAGCACACAGGCACTCACATGTGATGGCTTTTTACTCATAAACACACACACACACAGATCCTGGACCTGCTATTATCCCAAGGCTGCCACTGTTCCTGCAGTATTGGTTGACTGAGTGAACTTTGGCCCATTTATGCCTACAGTGTTACGTTATATTCCCACACACTGTAAAGTGCTTAAATGCTTACATTTACATTAAAAGCTTTCTTTAATGTTGTACCACAGTGATTAGAGTGTGTGTGTGCATGCATGTGTGTGCGTGCGCTCTACCTTTATGTCCCTACAGTTTCAAATGTTATATAATATAGGGTACTCAGCTCAGTGTGTATGCTAATTGTAAGACTGTGTGATTTCCGAAATGTCAGACTGAATAACCTACTTGAGGCATGAAAATGTGAAAAAAAAAGGCAGAAATGCACATAATTAGTTAAAAAAAAGAAGCCAGAATTTGTTTTAGTGTCCAGTAGTGCTGGGAGGTTAATAAAATTACTTAGATTGTTGTACTTCTTAACTTCATTTGATAGATTTGAGCTTCTGTCAGAAACCTGTAATGAACTCTTTAATGTGGCTGTGATTTTACTTATTTTACACTTTTCCTAAACTAAAATATTTTGGGGTTATGTTTGCACCATGTTTAATATAAAAACTCATTGGATTCTTTAACCTTTTTTCATATTTTTTATTTTTGCTTATCTGAAAATTGATTTGTGAAAACATAAATGTGTTCATTTCTACAGTGGATCACTATTGAACACTTTAAATACAACAGTGAATATTTGAAGATATAGAAGAGCAGGATCTGGAACAATACATGGATGTAGCTCTACAGTTTTATAAAGAAACAGTTTTATTTTTTAATGCAGTGCAAATTTTATAATTTTATCTGGGTAATTCTGTTTGATGGTTGAAGGGGAAAAAACTTTACCCGTTGGGACATTACACTTTATACATTATACTTTACTGTAAACTCAATGAAGGCAGTCTGAGACATAAAGCTTGATCTGTGAGATATAAACAGGTCAACCAAATGATGTAGGGAATTTGGCTATGCCTCGTTTTGCAAATTTGACAACATGGTGGACATTTTTGGCTTCATTTTTTCTATAGTATATTAGGGAATGGAACCACTGTCTCTATTTTTTATATACAGTCATATTTTTTAAACATCCTAAGTTGTAGTTTAGTCATTAAGGTTCATTTCAGAAGTTTTTTAATACATATAATACAGTGCAATATGTTTGATTCATAAAGGGAAATCTCCTATAATATAACTGCGATCTCATTAAATAAGTGTAATATCATCAGTGAAATACTATAATATGATTGCTGTTCATTCCCTTCACTTGCGACAGTAACAGCATCAAAGAGCTCAGAAGGGAAATGGAGAAGTGTGTGTGTGTGTGTGTATGTGTGTGTTGGAGCTGTGGCGTGTGGTTTTCGTAGGTGGGTTGTGGTGAGACAAGTGAATAGAGACATTCCTTTCAGCTTACAACCCAAACCACCTCCCCACTACCCACACTGCCACCCCTCCACTATATACACCACCTCAAGCAGAGTTTAGACAGCATTCAGGTTGACTTCAGTTATGTTTTTGTAGAGTACTTGGCAACTTGGCAACAAATCTGCAAAACTAAAACTTTTATTTTTTCAGCAGTGAAGGCAGCTCAGCACTTTTAGCCACAATTCTGGTGTCAAAGGAACAAACTGCAGGTTTAAGTTCATTTTTGTGCTCCCATTTACACTCTCACATAAATTAAATTAAATAAAGCATTTAAAGATACATGCTGTACAGGACTAGGATAATAATCTTAGCTGAGTTGACTTAGCCATGGCATTTGTTTGTTCACCAAAGTACTGACACCATTTTTCTGTGAAATGTTCACTTACACTTGATTTTAGTAGCACTGCTAGGGCTGCAACTAATGATTACTTTGGTAGTCGACTAAACTGTTTTTTTCTATTGGTCCATTAGTCCATTATATCTGCCATGTCCTTCAACTAAAAACAATAGAAACAACTGACCATGAGCTTTAAATGACATTTAAGTGTCCAGATGTTGTTTAAACGTGGAAATTACTAATCTTTATTGAGTAAATATGCAATTTGTTGTGTTGGGGCACATTTGGAGACACAGGCCTTGTGGAGTGGTACCTGTGTGAGTGAGCCCATAACCCATCTCCCATTGCACTGCTGTCCCAAGCACTTGATGAAATTTCAAGTCGACAAAATAAAAAAAATCCACATTTTCGATTATATCAATTAATCGTTGCAACCCTAAGCAATACTGAAGTATAATTGACTAAAATGTGACCTACACTGCTGAAGTAAATTTTCGAATAGAATCGCACTACTGAGTTTAAATGGCACATTACTAAAAAACAATTTAACAGAATTTACTTTTTTTTTTCCTACTAAAAAGTTTCATAAAAGTCATAAGAATCCCTATGTGGCTGTTCAGACAGAGTCACATTGCCACCAACGAGAAAAGAATTGGATTTCTGTACCACATATTGAAGTGGTCCAGATCGGAATTGAAAATGTTAGTGTTTTTTGCTGTTCACACAGCAACACCAACAACACCTGTGTCACATATGATGTAAAATATCAAATTTTGCCCACATTTAGCTGTGTGAAAGTAGCCCACACACTCACACAGACTCTCACACACACACACACACACACACACACACACATAGCGTAAAAACAGTGGCATTACGGCAGCACTAAAGCATTCCAGACTTGCTGTCCTGCATGCCGACGTATCTGCACATCAGTCTGAAAACATTCCAGTGCCTCTGCTTACACGACCTGCCCTCATCTGCCGGCCTGCTCGGCTGGTGTTCGTGCAGGTCTGTGGTTCTGCTGCTCCAGATAGGAGAACATTGTTTTTCTTTCCATTTGTTTTTATTAAAAATAGGTAATTAATCGTGGGTTAAAGTTGGCAGACGTAGACTAGAGTGTGGGTAGACTTAGAGTGTAGTAAAGCATAATAGAGCAGCTTGGTTGTAGAGCATGGTAGAGCATTGTAGAGTGTGATGGTGTTGTAAAGCTTGGTATAATGTTGTTGAGCATGGTTTAGTGCGCGGTTGTAGAGCATTGTAGAGTGTGATAGTGTTGAAGAGTGTTGTAGAGCCTGGTTGTAAAGTGTGGTAAGGCATTGTAAAGCGTGATCGTGTTGTAGAGCTTGGAATAGTGTTGTAGAGCGTGGTTGTAGAGTATAGTAGAGCATAGTAGAGTGTGATATTATGACAGAGCTTGGTATAATTTTGTAAAGCATGGTGGTAGAGCATTGTAGAGTGATAGTGTTGAAGATCATTGTTGTAGAGTGTGATAGTGTTGTAGAGCATGTTTGTAGAGCGTGATGTGGCTGTAGAGCATGGTTATAAGGCATGTGTAGAGTGTGGTAAAGGGAGGTAGAGCATTCTAGAGCTCGGTTGTAGAGTGTGGTAGAGCATTGTAGAGCGTGATAGTGTTGTAAAGCGTGGTTGTGGAGTGTGGTAGTGTTGTAGAATGTGGTTGTAGAGTGTGGTTGTAGAGCATTGTAGAGCGCGATGGTGTTGTAGAGCATGGTTATAAGGCATGTGTACAGTTTGGTAAAGAGAGGTAGAGCATTGTAGAGCGTGATAGTGTTGTAGAGCTTGGCACAGTGTTCTAGAGCATGGTTGTAGAGCGTGATGTGATTGTAGAGCATGGTAGAGCGTTGTAGAACAGTTGTAAAGGATCTGGAGGGTGGTAAAGGGAGGTAAAGCACGGTAGAGTGTTGTAGAGCCTGGTTGTAGGGCGTGGTAGAGCATTGCAGAGTGTGATAGTGTTGTAGAGCTTGGCATAGTGTTGTAGAGCATGGTTGTGGAGCGTGGTAGAGCATTTTAGTGTGATAGTGATGTAGAGCGTGATTGAAGAGCATGGTAGAGGGAGGTAAAGCAAAGGTTGGGCGAAATAGTGCAAAGGTTGAGTGAGGTTGAGCGAGTTAGAGTGAGGGTAGAGGGAGGTTTGACTGTATAAGACAGCAGGCACGAAAATCTGCTAAGAATCTGAGTAAAATTCTTCAAACCATGTTAAAACCCCCACTAATTAGCAGCTTTACAGCATGGCCATGTCTGTGTCATTTTTAGAGTTTTCAGAGTTATAGAGCTGTTGTCCTCGGGTCAGTGTGACATGATTAGCACAGATACGAGAGCGGTATAGCTCGACGCCATGCACTGATCTGAGCGCATACTTAATTTCTCTCCTGAGTGATTCTGCTCATTCATAATAACCAGGAGGAGGAATAATGTGAACTGCAGCTGGGATTATTGGCTGTCTGGTCGGAGCTGCGGTGTTCTTCATGGGTAGTTATTAATGTTCAGCGCTAGCAGCCTTAAAGCTATCTTCACTCACTGAAGTATCAGAGAGGAAAAATTAGAGTGAAATCAGCCAGTATTGGAGTAATTATCAGTGCTGAAATGATGGTGTCCGTCCAGTCAGTCGTTCATCTACTGAGTGGCTAAAAATGGCTGTGGTTTTTATGGCTGGTTTGTAACAGAGCAGTGATGTCAGAGCTTCAGACCAGATGTGTTTGAACACTCTATGGAGAAGCTGCACACAGAAACACCCCAGCATTTTATTTTATTACTTTTAGTAAGCTGTCTTTATGGCACACTCTGATGAGAAAACAGCAACACTTTCCCCTGTTAATGACTGATTATGGTCTGCTAGAAAGTCTGCTTCCTTTTTTTTTGTGTTAAATAATACAGCGATATCTGGTTTAAACTGGATAAACTGGAAGTTTAGAGTAGGATAGCCATGATGCTAACAGTCAGTATCAGCAAGGTTAGAGTAGGCTATTTGTTTAGAAATAATTGCAACAAACAATATTATTGTCACATGACTTTTCATCCCATTGATCTAATGATACCTTGACAAAAAAAATTACTTTGTCCATTTTCTCATAAAACACGACTAAATCGTGTCCCGTTGGAATCTAGGCCCATTTCCAACCCAAATACTCTGCCAAAACACCGGTTGCTGAGTGCAATAACTCAATTATGTAATTATCGCGAATGCTGTATTTGATTGATTCATTGAATTTTATATAATTAAAGAATAAAACACAATAAAGCACTTAAGCTATTTTTGATGCTAACAGTCACATATTTTTCCCCTCATAAATCATTTGTTATTATAACATTACTTCAAATAAACCTTTACAATATATTGAAAACTTTTTTTATTTCTACTCGCAAAATATTTTATTCACAAACAAAAAAAAAAATTCTGACAAGAAAAAAAAACTGAGCATTCCTATCCATTCAACTGAGTAGAAAAAAGGATTGAGAAAAAAATAACTTGAGAGAAAAAGTTAACGGTTGTAGCATACAAATGACTGGAAAGTGGTCTAAAATTTTGGTGCTTTAGTATGGCATCTTAAATCGTATAGTGCTCCTTTACCTGTCTAACTAGTACATATAAGTTATGTTTCTAAATGATAGCGACAGCTTGTTTAGTCCCTTCAGAGAAATACTGCCAATAATACAGCGTAGACCAGGGGTGTCCAAACTACGGCCCGCGGGCCATTTGCGGCCCGTTTCCTTGAGGTGGCCCGCGAGGTATTTTAGAAATAGAATGAAAGTTGGCCCGCAGTTAAGCAGTATAATGTGAGATTCAAAGTGTCAGAAACGGGCCAAAGAGTCTAAAAGGGGAGAGGGTGCTCAGTTGTAGCGCAGAAAAACGGGCCAAAGAGTCTAAAAGCTGCGAGAGTGCGCAGTTGTAGCGCAGAAAAACGGGCCAAAGAGTCTAAAAGCGGAGAAAGTGTTCAGTTGTAGCGCAGAAAAACGGGCCAAAGAGTCTAAAAGCTGCGAGAGTACGCAGTTGTAGCGCAGAAAAACGGGCCAAAGAGTCTAAAAGGGGAGAGAATGTTCAGTTGTAGCGCAGAAAAACGGGCCAAAGAGTCTTAAAGCGGAGAAAGTGTTCAGTTGTAGCGCAGGAAAAGGGCAAAAGAGTCTAAGAGACATCATAAAATGAAAAATCAATTTGATAAATCTTAGTTTACACAACACTGTCAAAGATAGATAAAGATATTAAGTCAAGTAAAATGGTGTGTAAATGAAATAATCAGGAAAATGTATTATTTAAAGTGGTTTATTTCATTATTTGTTTTATTACAGAGTCTGTGGCCCGTCACTTCAAATATATTTCTCCTTCTGGCCCCTAACAAATAAAGTTTGGACACCCCTGGCGTAGACTTTGGCTCCACACCTGATGCCAGGTGAAAGCTATAGAAAGGTATAAAGCCCCCAGTATTGAGCTGTGGAGTAGTGGAGGGACGGTGTTCTCTGGAATGATGGAGCTTCATCTAGTATTTTTTGATGAGATAAATTAGGGAGCTGGGGATAATGACCTTATTTATTCTTATTCTGTTGCTGAATGCAATCGTGTCCTCCCAGCAGTGCTCCAAAACTGTGGAGACAGTAGAGATATAGTGAATGAGCAAGAGTCCCATTACTTTTGTCCATATAGCATATTTATAAAGCACAATTCAGCCTCATTAATTCATGATAATCTTGATCAATGTGTATGTCTGGCAGCTCACATTAATCACGACTGCACAGGTGAAACAGCCACGACTGTAAAGATTGAATTCATATCCAATAATTTCATTCTGTTAAATTGATTAATTATCCCTGTCCGACTTGGTTTGCCAGAATGCAGGTTGAGTAGCCACACGTGCTGATGAAGGAAAAGTTTTCTGAATATTGCTCTGCTGAGACAATGCAGAGAGGTGTTTTTATGGATATGAGTTTATTGATGAATGAATAACGGGAGGAAGCTTTTGTGAAGAATCTGTTTCAGTCATTGGTTTTGGCTTTTTTCTGTTTGATAGAAAATTAACTTTTTTATTGTTGTAGTTTTCCATGCTATACCTTTGAAAGACAGATGAGATTATATCTGTATACTATCATTTATTTTACTTCAATACTGGAAACACGGACATCTAATTCTGGAATGCTGTAAAAAAAAAATAATAATAATAAAAAAATGTTACAATATACAGCTCTGAAAAAAGACCAGTTTCTGAATCACCTTTTCTGATTTTGGTATTTACAGGTATATGTTTAAGTGAAATAAACATTATTGTTTTATTCTATAAACTACAGACAACATTTCTCCCAAATTCCAAATAAAAATATGTTTGAGAAATGGCTGAACTAACAAAAAAAGATGCAGGGCTTTCAAACCTCAAATAATGCAAAAATAAAAACAAGTTCATATTCATAAAGTTTTAAGAGTTAAGAAATCAATATTTGGTGGAATAACCCTGGTTGGTTTTTAATCACAGTTTTCATGCATTTTGGCATGTTCTCCTCCACCAGTCTTACACACTGCTTTTGGATAACTTTATGCTACTCACTCCTGGTGCAAAAATTCAAGCAGTTCAGTTTGGTGGTTTGATGGCTTGTGATCATCCATCTTCCTCTTGATTATATTCCAGAGGTTTTCAATTTGGTAAAATCATTTTAAGTGGTCTCTCATTTTCTTTCCAGAGCTGTATATATTATATATTGCTGAATAAGTTGCAAATACATGTTTTTAATGTTGTGTATTCATGCCCTCATCACCACTGTAAGTGGCCCTTATGGCCCTTAAATAATGTCACAATATTTGAATGTATATATGCAATGATGATGAGTATGATGATATTCTTGGCTATTTAAAAAAAAAAAGAAAAAAAATGAAATTACCGTATTTTTCGGACTATAAGGCGCACTTAAAAACTTAATTTTCACAAAAATTGACAGTGCGTCTTATAATACGGTGCGCCTTTTGTATGGATTTTACTCGTCAGGTTGTAAGGAGCAGTAAACACACACTCCGTGCAGAGCAGCAATAGCATTAGCTAGATGCTAACCGCTTAGCTAGCTAGCTTTTTCACTGTTCAGAGATCAGTATTTTCTAAATTTAGCACTTTTAATACTGCTGGAGCAGTATTATTAGAGTTAGATGCTAATCGCTAAGCGTTCACCGTTCAGAGGTGAGTTATCGGCCTGTAAGTCTGTGCTGCTTTGCCTGGCTAGCATTAGCTAGATGCTAAGCGCTAACTCTCTCAGAGGTGAGTTTTATCAGCCTGTAATCTGCTTGTTTACAGTGTTAAAACAAGCTACGGGGGACGAATCGCTAGCTAATATCTCACTGTCTTACCAGAACACGCAGGATTACTCAGTGTAACGCTGTCGTTTAAGTTTGGGTTAACTTTACTAGTTTAGGTGACTAGCTAGCGTGCTAGCGGATAGCTATGCTAACGCTGGTGCAGCAAGCCTTAGTGGACATCTGGAAATCTAAGCTTACTGTAAATAAACTGAAGCACGTTACTCACCCAAATAAACAGTTTTCAGGAGAGGAATCTGTGTAGATTAATATCCAGCACTCGTTTGACTTTGAAAGAGCTAGATTTATATATACTGAGACGCTCCACCGGCAAGCGACCACCCCCGGTGGGGGAAGGGAAACATGGCGCCACCCCTGTTCACTTTGATATAGGCACCCTTTCTAGTGTCACTTAACGCGCCTTATAATGCGATGCGCCCTATGTATGGAAAAATAGCAGAAAATAGGCGTTCTTTGATAGTGCGTCTTATAATACGGTGCGCCTTATAGTCCGAAAAATACGGTAGATGAATTTGATGAATTTCAAGAATACACTAATGCAACAAAATATGTGTTAGTTTTATTTAGTGTAACAATTTTAAACATTGACAATAAACTATTTCAATACAGAATGCCACTATTGTCACGTGGCATATATATGGATATTTTTCTTGTATAAAAATTACATCACTAATGCTGCAAACAATACAATATTGCACATTTCAATCTGGTATGGTAAATGTACCAATGCTTAATTTTTAAATCTGACCAAGTATTACTGTAATATAACCCTTAACACATAACACTTAAGGTAACAATCAGTAATACATGAGACGGGTGTGTGAAATGATTATAGCTGTCCATACTTCTGATTAGCTAGCTATCACAAACTACATAGCTAATCTGGTGGTGGTGATCAATTACCAAGCTATGGTTAGCGAACCTTCCTGAAGCTCAGTGATTACCTGTTCAGGAGAACATTCATTTCCATGGCTGCAGTGCACTCTTTTTGCGTCGCTCTACTACCCTCTACCTTCCTTTGTGCCACTCTACCTCCCCTTGCCTCCCTCTACCACCCTCTACCTTCCTTTGTGCCACTCTACCTCCCCTTGCCTCCCTCTACCACACTCTACCTTCCTTTGTGCCGCTCTACCTCCCCTTACCTCCTTCTACCACACTCTACCTTCCTTTGTGCCACTCTACCTCCCTTTGTGCCGCTCCACCTCCCTTTGTGCCTCTATACTACACTCTACCTCCCTTTGCATCACACTACCACACTCTACCTCCCTTTGCATCACACTACCACACTCTACCTCCCTTTGCATCACACTACCACACTCTACCTTCCTTTGGGCCGCTATACCTCCCTTTTTTGCCACTCTACCACACCCTACCTCCCTTTGCGTCGCTCTACCTCCCTGTGCTTCGCTCTACCACCCTCTAGCTTCCTTTGTGCCACTCTACCTCCCCTTGCCTCCCTCTACCACACTCTACCTTCCCTTGTGCTGCTCTACCTCCCTTTGCGCCTCTCTACCACACTCTACCTTCCTTTGTGCTGCTTTACTACACTCTACCTCCCTTTGCGTCACACTACCTCAGTATGTGCCGCTCTACCACGCTTACTGAAGCTCAGTGATTACCTGTTCAGGGGAACATCCGTTTCCATGCCTGCAGTGCACTTTTTGCATTCTGTTGTGTTCTATACTTGGCAGCCCAGGGTGTGGAAATGGAAATAGGACTGGGGGAATGGCAGGGTTAAGTTCATTTTACACACTTTAGAGGACTGTTTTTCTCTTGTACAGTACAGATTGAACGCTGTGTTTGTGAATGAACGTGGGGTTAGTGCTGTGTTTTCAGTAATGTCGGAGAAGTGAGCTCTGCAGAATGACAGAGTAAGTTCTTTAGCCATGACCTCATCGCTCTCCACAGAGAGGCTCGGCTTTGTCTGGAGCTCGCTGTTTGTCTCTTGTTTTCTCTGAGACCCACACACTCGTTGCTGTGAATTACGCACTGTTATGGATCACACACTTACAGACACACACACTGTTTAAAGTACAGCACTCGCATTCTGCCAAATAATCCGCCGTTCCCTCCATTCTCACGCAAAAATGAAGCAAACAGAATATCTTACTGGCTTTGATGCTCTAACTGTGAGAAATGTGATCATCCTTAAAAAAAAAAAATAGCAGCTGAGATAACAGGAGTGTTGGAGTCTAAAAAAATAAAAAGTATGATTAGATTTTATATGGTGGAGGTTTTATAGCGTTGTTGGTTTTTACAGTGATGTAGGACCCGTGCCTACCTGAAGCCTTATCTTAACTGCAGCAGAAGTTCACTCACGAGCAATTTCCACACAGAATAAACAAAGGCAGCACCCATGCTGTAAAAGCTGCCTTGTAAAAGTGAGTGATAAAGTCAGAATGGCTGAATTTTAACACTCATTTTAACTGCATTAGAAGACACTTCTGAACAGCATGGAAAGCTGTAGGAAGCTTTTCTCTTGTGGAATATGCATTTAGGTCAGTCGATCCCACTGGATTGGGTTTCACTTTAAAGCTTTATATAGAGATTATATGTGTACTTTCTGAGGAAAAACATGAGGGTCCGCATATTTTAAAGCAGGAGTTAAAGGTGTATGATATGGACAAAAAGTCTGCTACCACACTCTACCTCCCTTTGCCTCCCACTACCACACACTCTACCTCCCTTTGCCTCCCACTACCACACTCTACCTCCCTTTGCCTCCCACTACCACACTCTACCTCCCTTTGCCTCCCACTACCACACTCTACCTCCCTTTGCCTCCCACTACCACACTCTACCTCCCTTTGCCTCCCACTACCACACACACTACCTCCCTTTGCCTCCCACTACCACACACTCTACCTCCCTTTGCCTCCCACTACCACACACACTACCTCCCTTTGCCTCCCACTACCACACACTCTACCTCCCTTTGCCTCCCACTACCACACACACTACCTCCCTTTGCCTCCCACTACCACACACTCTACCTCCCTTTGCCTCCCACTACCACACTCTACCTCCCTTTGCCTCCCACTACCACACTCTACCTCCCTTTGCCTCCCACTACCACACTCTACCTCCCTTTGCCTCCCACTACCACACTCTACCTCCCTTTGCCTCCCTCTACCACACTCTACCTCCCTTTGCCTCCCACTACCACACACTCTACCTCCCTTTGCCTCCCACTACCACACACTCTACCTCCCTTTGCCTCCCACTACCACACACTGTACCTCCCTTTGCCTCCCACTACCACACTCTACCTCCCTTTGCCTCCCACTACCACACTCTACCTCCCTTTGCCTCCCACTACCACACTCTACCTCCCTTTGCCTCCCACTACCACACTCTACCTCCCTTTGCCTCCCTCTACCACACTCTACCTCCCTTTGCCTCCCACTACCACACACTCTACCTCCCTTTGCCTCCCACTACCACACACTCTACCTCCCTTTGCCTCCCACTACCACACACTGTACCTCCCTTTGCCTCCCACTACCACACTCTACCTCCCTTTGCCTCCCACTACCACACACTCTACCTCCCTTTGCCTCCCACTACCACACTCTACCTCCCTTTGCCTCCCACTACCACACTCTACCTCCCTTTGCCTCCCACTACCACACTCTACCTCCCTTTGCCTCCCACTACCACACACTCTACCTCCCTTTGCCTCCCACTACCACACACTCTACCTCCCTTTGCCTCCCACTACCACACTCTACCTCCCTTTGCCTCCCACTACCACACTCTACCTCCCTTTGCCTCCCTCTACCACACTCTACCTCCCTTTGCCTCCCACTACCACACTCTACCTCCCTTTGCCTCCCACTACCACACACTCTACCTCCCTTTGCCTCCCACTACCACACTCTACCTCCCTTTGCCTCCCACTACCCACTACACTGCTCTCCCTCACTCTACCACACGCTGCATCGCTCTGCCACACCCTGTCGCTTACCTCTTCACTCTGCCTTCCTCTACCTCACCCTGCGTCACTCTTCTTCCTCACTCTGCCTCCCTCTAGCTTCCTTTACCACACTCTGCGTTGCTCTACCTCAGTCTTCCACACATACATGCTACCTTCCTCTACCACACTGTACTTTGCTCCACCTCCTTACTCTGCCTCTCTGCTTCACTATACCACACTCTGCATCACTCCACCTCACTCTACCACACTCTACCTCCCTTTGTGCCACTCTACATCCCTTTGCCTCCCTCTACCACACTCTTCCTCCCTTTGTGTTGCTCTACCACCCTCTACTTCTCTTTGCATAACTCTACTTCCTTCTGCGTCGCTTTACCTCACTCTACCTCACTCTCCCAGTACAGTTTTACATGTAAACAAAAGTATTCTACAGGACATATTTACAAGAAGTATCAGGCTAAAAAATGTGGTGAGTTTTGCTTTTGGTGATTCTTCCATGTTCATGCCAGAAGAGCAGTGAGAAAGTTATCACAGTTGGACTTTGCATGAAGAACCCTGATTATCATCAGCTTGTCGGCAGAGCAGAGATCCTATTAGACCTGCTCTGTGATTGCCTCCATCTTTTTTTTTTTTTTTTGATGTGATCAGCATGATTTTAGCTGATGTTTCTCACTCACGGACAGCAGGAAGATCTACAGCCCCCCCTCCTCACACTCATACTTATACTCTCACTACTGTTCTCCTGCAGAAATGAAACAGGGTAATTATAGGCCTGAGCGAGACACAGTCATGACATGTGACCCGTCTCTCCAAGAGAACCAGCATGAGAAAACATGCTGCTTCTGTGGGGAGGGGCTTTCTACACCAGCAAACTGAACATTTAAGGTATTTTGCAGACAGTCTTATCTAGAGCAACTTAGAAAAGAATCTTTAGCAAGTTTGTAGAAGCTAGAATCAAAAGAAACAATACAAAAATGATATGCCTAAAATTTACTTCACAATGTATAAATTAATTTTGGTTGATACTGGGCTACTGTAGCCCATAGTATTCTGCCCTTTGTGCTCAGCTTGAAAGCAGTAAACTGACGGCAGCTCCCTGTAATGAACATCAGTCTTTAACAGACTCAGGCCAATTTACAACCCTAGGCCAATTTATTATATGGGTTTTATGTGCTTTTGATTATATTTATCTACTAAATATTGCAGAGTTTGTTTGCCTACTGCCAGATGTTGTTTTCAAAAGTTTTAAAATCTCAGATATATCTTAGTTTAAGATGTAAATATTAACAGAATTTACATATTTGACATTATATAGTAACTTTAGATATTTGGATCAAAAGTTTACCTAGCAATTTCCACATACAATATAATAGTCCAAATAAAATATTAAACCTAGATGTCCTTTATTATTTGTAAGTCGATTTCCTTTTATTTATATTACATGGCTACTTTTTGTGGTTGTGACTTTTTTTGTGTGTTCTTTCTGTTATTCTATTATTCTGTGGATCGATTTAGTAAAGAAAATGGAGCCCCGCAGATCATCAGAGACCTACAAAAGCCAGCAGTGTGTGATTTGCTGGTGGACTGCCATGATGAAGTACAGAATTCTATTAAACTTTCCGATGCCCCTCCACTTTCCTGTATATTGGAGCTGGATTTTTCCTCCCACAGAAAGAAAGGGGAGTGTGATGCGGGAGGTGATGAGAGAAGCGACCCCTGATTGAATTTTCTCAAGTGCCTGAAATACTAAATCAGCAGCCGCTGTCTGGAGCTGCAGCCTGAGCTCGGAGCTAAACTCATTTAGTCCAGACACTAAACTGAGAACAATGGCACTGCACCCCCCCCCCACCCCCTCCTGTTTCCACCCTGCGAATAAGATCGCACGTCTCATTAGGTGACAGATTAAGAGCGCTAACAGCCGCTGTGTAGTTCTGCTGAATCTCCCTAAAGAAGTATTTGTCCTGGTTAAATTTAATTTACTTTAATAATGTAGCGCAACAGTGTTGCTGAGCATTTCGCTGTAGCCTCGGCCTTGATCACATCAGATCGGGCATATGCCCACGCCACGCTTTACAGTCCTGATTTTTCAGCATTTTCTTTTCTAGTCCTGATCGAATTAAGCATTTTTTTTCTCAACATAACCTTTATATGCTTTTTCTCGAATTAAGCATTTTTTTTCAACATAACCTTTATATGCTTTTTCTCTAAATATGGTCCCTCCATTGATGCATTTCTTTATACTTTATAAAAATCCATTAACAGACTGCTGTGTTAGCTTAGATAGCTAATGCTAACAAATACACCAAGCAGTAAGCGAGCTGCAGCCAATAGATGTGAAGAAGAGAACTTTCCCCTAGCTAAACATGCTAACATCACTAAACCCTGAGAAATGTCAGTCATAAGTAAGTTGATGTTAAACTATTAGATTTTTACCTAGTTTTAGTAGTGCTAATTGTCCCACTGGCATTCCAAAAGTCATGGAAAGTCAAGTCTTGAAGTCTTACCTCAGGAACACCCACACCTCTAAGTTTAGATCAGTTTTAAGAGGAATCATCCCCAAATTCTGTATGATTAAAAATAGACATAAAAACTAAACAATAGTAACAAAATGAAAAGTTTGGAGGACATGAAATGATTAATATGTATTTAGGAAATATTGATTTTACAGTGTTAAAAGTTCAGGAAAGTGCCAATTTTATGATTTTTTATCAATTATGTTTTGACCGTTGCAAATCTACTATTTTTTTATATTTTCTGTTACATTTACAGAAATCTAATCAAAGATATAGCTTTGTAATATCAGGCAGAAATTTGACAAAAATGCTGGCATGTTAAGGGGATTTAAGATTTCCCCTGATGCTCCTAGTAACACTTTATCAGTAAAACTCAAGTTCCTAAGCAAAATACTAAAACCACAGGAAACTCAGTGCAGGTGGACCCTCCAGCTGTTTTGATCGAAGGTTTTAATTTTTTTATCCATATGATTGCTCATCAGGGAGTGGGAAAGGGGCCCTCTTCCTGTGAGTCATTATCTCAGCCGAGCCAGAAGATTAGTGCAGAATTAATGGGGCAGCTTCTCCTCATTAAATAAATACTTAAAGGCCATTAAATACTTCTAATTGCCTCCAGCAGGTTATAGTAAATTGATGATCACCTCAGCTTTTCAGATGGAAAGATACATCTTGGCTCCCGGATGGCAGGCCTGAGCCTGGCAGCTCTACGGTTAGCAGGCCGGGTTTCTCGGGGCGTACGTTTCGAGTCGTGGATCTCGATGAAGAGTCGATCTACCCGTCCAAGGTCGTTGTTAACCTGATCATGCTAGTTGTGAGTCTGCCTTTGGGGAAAGTGCTACAGAAAGTCATTTCGCAGTTGGCTGAATTTGGGCATCTGGAATTCTGAATGTGTGAAGATTTCCGGCAGCACTGTCACATCCCCGCGTGTAGCAGGTTCATCTCGCTGAGCTCGCCTCTTCCTGCGGACATCAAATATTAACAGCGTGTCCTTCAAAGCTGCACCCCGACAGCCTCTCCTGAGCGTCTACAGCTCCCGCTCGCTGATCCACTGCCCTGAGATACATGAGGAAAGCCATTGACCTTCATTGAAGCCGTTTGCACCTTTTTCAACATGTCCAGCCTGGTGTGTTTTGATGAAATGAAGGAATACATCGGGCGAGATGTTCAGACAGAAAAAAAGAGCAAACAGTAAGACTGTGTTTGAGATGCAAGCAGGTCCAACCTTGTGGGTTCTATAGTGCTTCTAGAAGAGCTTTTTTTCTTTTCTTTTTTAACTATACTTTAGTGCTGGGTGGGATGAACAAAAAATGTATATCCCAGTTTTTTTTTTCTTTCAAGATTCTGATGGTTCGGGTCAGAATATATACAGTTATAATCACAGTAGTTTTATTATTATTCCTTTTTTGTATTGACCTGGGCTTTTATATAGGTCTGTTTGTTTCTGTATTCTTAGGAGTACATATAATAAAAAAACACCTAAGACTAAATTAATGATTAATTGATTACTATTGGGTTTACTCTGTCCCACAAAATTACACAACATATTAATAAATCAGACCTAATTATCAGAAAAACAACATTAACACGTCTTCCTTTACAAAACTAAATATTTTAAATAGTTCCATAAATACTAAATACTCAATGTTTAAGTATTCAAAAGACATATTTCTCAATAGGTCTATTGCACAAGTAAAACACAAGTTTAATGTCATTTTACTATATGTTATTATTGAAGCCATTAGAGGCATATATATATATATATATATATATATATATATATATATATATATATATATATATATATATATATATATATATATATATATATATGTATATATATATATATGTATATATGTATATATATATATATGTATATATGTATATATATATATATATATATGTATATATATATATATATATATGTATATATGTATATATGTATATATGTATGTGTATATATATATATATATATATATATATATATATATATATATATATATTAAATTTAGTGTGCATTAATATTATCCTTCAAGCTGCAGTATTAATATTTAAACAGAGCTATAGTTACTGCTTTTGAAGTTTATTTGCACATTGTATCCAGAGTTTTATGGATTTTTATCACTTATGCTGAATAAATGATTCTGTACTCAGAACGGTTTCTGGGCTCATCTGTGAGAAGAGAGGAACTTTTTTCTGAGCTGAGAATCAATTGTACAATCCCATTTTGTCTCTTTCAGAGTGAAAAATTGCTGTTTGCTGTTGTTTTTCTATTTTACTCAAATAAGAAAACACTTATATTGCCAGGAACAGCAGCAGGAGCTCCTCAGATAAAGTTCTGATGCTGTTTTCAATTTTTTTGGACACAATGAGTATAAAGATGTATAAAACACATTCTGGTTTGTTTAACACTTTTATTTCTAGAATAATTCTGCATGTGTTTTTTTTGTATAGCTTTAATATAGTTTCTCACTGTCCTGAGATGCTCTCATTACTTCATAAAGACTTCATAAAGAGTTAAAGTGAGAAGAAAGTGAGAAGTAAGAAGTGCTGTCAGGAACTTTTACACAGACTTTTGGGTTAATAGATCCACTTAGTGTATTTTATATGTTACATATTTTTTCGATTGAGTTAATCTTTTATATTAATTTTATGCTGTTTTTATTCAGTTATCGTCTCGATTTCGTCTTCGAAAAAAGGTTTGTTGACGAAAACTATGACGAATTATTTGTAAACGAAATGAACACTATAGGTTAGACAATAATCTTGATATTCAGCCTCCTTTATGTCATATATCTCATATATATCTTATATCTTCTAAGGTCTGGGAATGTAGTCTGGACTCAGTTACTCTGGACTCATCTGTGTAAATCTTCTAAACTCAGCTCTCAAATCCCCTCATTAATTAAAGCTAATTTCCAATCACTTTCCATAATCGGGTTCTTAACATGAATTCTTATCAGTCTTAATGAAACTCCCTGGTTCTCACGCACTCGTTCTGTTGCTGCTTGGCCGTTTCTGCTCGGCGCTGATCTCTCTGAGGAGGCTGAGCGATGGTGTCGGCGGGATCCGTGGCTCTGGCTGCAGATCGGGCCGTGTGTTTTGGAAGAGCGACAGCAGATCTGAGCCCGGTCCTTCTGTTGTTTCTGTGTGGAAGCCCTTGTAGGCGAGCGCGGTGCCAGACACCCCTCCCAGGATCAGGAAGTGTGTTGTTTTGCTTCTCAGGGTGAGCCCGGAGCCTCGGTCTCGTCCCGAATGTACTGTTATCTGGCCGAGTCCCAGCCGCGCCGCTTCGCCTACACGCAGCCACGAGAGTGCTCTTTACACTGATCATGAGCAACTGAGCTAAAAGCTCACAGTGGATCTGTTATTCAGCATATTAGAGCTTTTGCTGTGTGCTATATTCACGTAAAGCTGGACAATATGATAAAAATATTATTAGAGATGATCTGATCTAGTTCTGGGCAATTTTAACAATTAATTTGATTAATTTGCATTACAGTTTTACTGCAATTTTCGAAATGGAGTAAACACAATTTTACATACAGACATTTTATCTTTATAATCTAAAATGTCAGAAATCGCTACTCATTTCTGAAGTGTTTATCCGTCTTACCCAAGCCTCCCACAGTCCGAGGACCAAGCTAGTACTGGAAAAAGTACCAGCACTTTTGACACAAACACCCAGTGGGATAAAGCATATATTTAGCTAGAAATAAAATCAGCAGTTTATAAAAACTGCAGCCTCATCGCTCTCCAGTGAGGATCTGTGATTAATTGTGGAAAACAATAATAATCTCTCCTTCAAAGTTTCTTTTGTGACTCGTTTAGTGCATTATTTCTCAATTTTCAGTCACAAACTCGCATTCTGAAGTATAATCCAGCATCCGTCAGTGTCTCTGCGGCTGTGTAGATATGAGGTCAGCGCGTGATATGAATGTATGGGCTTGAAAACAATGTTTTGGTTCATTGATTCACTCAATCAGTCGACTTACCTCAAAGCCTCTGAACATGACTCAACCCAAAACTTCTAAATATATATAATTGTTTTTTTTTTTTTTTACAGGTAAACCTAGTTTTGAACCATTTCTTTGTCCTCTGTAGTTTGATTTCCTTTTTTTGTAGGTGGGAGAAATCGATTATAATCGAAAATTGGATTTTTGTGTGAAAAAATTGATGAGTAATTTTTTTAAGCTATAATCACCCAGCACTAGGCTAATCCAATCCAGTATTGGTATTGGGTCCAGTATTGTTGTAATGAACGTATTGGATACGTGGATACGTGGATGGATATTGGAAACACTGCCTATCCACATACAAATCTACACTGTAAACCCATAAGTTGTTGGAACTTGAAAAAATAAATTAAGTCTGTTTTACATAAAATTGGACATTTCTAAACATCACTTAACTATTTTGAGTTAGCTAAACATTTGTGGGCACAGATACATTCAAACAGATATCTTTAAGTTGAACCAACTTTGATAACTGAATTGAGCCTGTTGCCATTGGCAGCTTCTTTTCCATTGGCTTCTGGCACAATCTATTTGCATACTGGATGTGTGTCCCCCCCCCCCCCATTTTTTGACACTCACCATCAATGTGTAGTCATTCAAATACGATCTATCGTACAACCCTAGTCGGGACCACTGAATACCTAATCATCAGAAAGGAAGATGCATGGTGTTTGTGTGACAGCATCAGTGAACTTATCAATAGAGGATGTTGAGCTGAGTCAACCTTTCTACCTCCTGCCTTCTGTTTTTGTTGCTGCTACAATTTGAAGGTTGTTTTAATGCTGCAGTTTTGTCCTCTGTGCTTTTTTTAAATAGAAAGGTCCATTCTTTATCCCAACAGAACCATTTGTGCAGTGAGTTGGGTCGCAGGCACCAATCTGCTCTCCTTTAGCCTGCCTACTTTTCATCCCAGCACCCCTCTGAGTTGCTGCCACGCTACACCCTGCATTAACGCCACACACACACACACACACACACACACACACACACACACTTGCATATAGCAGGATAGTGGTAAATGTAGTGGTAATGTCCCGGAGAGTATTTTATGTTACCAATTATTGGCAGTCCAGAGGTAATGTCCTACAGGGTACTGCATGTTACTGATTATCGGCAGGGCAGCGATACATTTTAAAAGTGTTCTTCCGCTAAGATCCACTTTTGTTTTCTTGTTCTTTGTGAAATACAGTAGGACTCTCTGAGTTGTATATGGATGCTGCACATAAAACTGTTCCTCAGCCTCCATTGTCTGCAGTAGCTAGTAAAAGAAAATCCTCAAATACAAGTTAATCAGAGAGATGTTAGGTGTCTACGTCAACCAATTGAGTTCATGGCCTTCAAGGGGTGAAATCCATGTGGACTCAGCCGGCAGCGTACGAGCCTACGTTTCGGCCGCTCGAGTCTGAGGTTAAGTGAAGTTTAAGGGTTAACTTTATCTACCACTCAGTGCACAAACCTATAACCTATATACATATTACCAATATAAATAACTTTACATTACAACAGAGGCAGAGCTTCTTATTTTTTGTAAACATATTTAACAGATCAAAACAAAAGTGCTTCAACCAGGATAAGGAATACAAAAAGCCTTTATATACATAAAGGGAACATGATATCCCTGTCAAATAAACAAACCTATATCAACTATAAATAACTTAGATACAACATAAACTACAAAAGTGTTTTAGCCAGAATAAGGACGATATTGTGTGTAGTGAAACTGCTTGAGGTGGAGGAACAGATGTATTACTGTTGCTAGTCGGCTCCACTCTCCAGAACAATTTGGAGCAAGCTGAAGTCTGAAGTTTATCAGACCTTTGAACGCCGAACCACTGAATTAGACCCGAATCCCTCAATTATTTATTCTGTTTAATCACTTGTGGAAGCGTCAGGTGCGCTCAATCTGCATCTAAAATGTCCTGCGCTTAACGGCTTTAGCGGGTTAGGGTCGGTTTCGCTTCATCGCGGGAGGTTTTAGGTGCGGAGCGGAGCCGAGATCCACTCGGTTAGGGTCTGTTTCGCTTCACCGTGGGAGATTATAGGTGCGGATCTGAGAGCAGCTGAGATCCGCTCGGTTAGGGTCGGTTTCGCTTCACCGTGGGAGATTATAGGTGCGGATCTCAGCTGCTCTCAGATCCGCACCTATAATCTCCCACGGTTAGGGTCAGTTTCGCTTCATCGCGGGAGACTTTAGGTGCGGAGCGGAGCGGAGATTTTTAAATGCGGACCGGACCGGAGAGGAGAGGAGCGGAGCGCAGCCGAGATCAGCTCGGTTAGGGTCGGTTTTGATTCATCGCGGGAGATTTTAGGTGCGGAGCGGAGATTTTTAGGTGCGGACCGGACCGGAGAGGAGCGGAGCGCAGCCGAGATCCGCTCGGTTAGGGTCTTTTTCGCTTCATCGCGGGAGACTTTAGGTGCGGAGCGGAGCTGAGATTTTTAGGTGCAGACCGGACTGCACCTAAAAATGCGGAGCGGAGCGGAGCCGACCCGACCCAGGTCTAGCCTAGCCTAGCCTATCTGGCTACGTGCCTGTATGATTGCGTCATCACGCACTGACGTAGCCTGGCTACGGAGTCTGATTGTGTTCAACGCTGCAGTGAACTGACACCGCTAAAAAACGCCTGTCTGTGAATAATACATATCGATATGCCACAAAAAGGATATCACCGTTATTGAAACATTTCTTATCGCGATAAATACCGATATCGAAATATTGTCCAGGCCTACGTACACAATATATCATGACACAGAAATATCATGAAATTAAAAATCCATATCGTGATAATAGGGCTGTTCTGTCTTAAAAGTAGTGTATTATTTACTGTGAAGCTTTAAGTGTATTTATTGTATAATTGTTTTAGTTTGCAGTTTATATGCATGCACTAAATATTCTGCAATATTTTTTGCTGCATTATATTATTTTATGCTATATTATTTATTTTGCCACATTATGATTATTCTGTTATACTATTATACTATATTCCTGAAATGAATTAATTGTTTTAGTTGTCCTAAATCGCCAAGTATATCGTTATCACAAAAATACCCTGAAATATCGTGATATTATTTTAGAGCCATATCGCCCACCCCTACTAGAGACACAACTAGACATTTTAAAATGAATGAAAAAATGATGGAATGAGACCTTTAAGTAGTAGCTTATAATCGAAATACTCTGATACCAAACATAACAATATGACCACCTCCTTATTTAAGGTCCAATGATAATATAGGACACTTTGTAGTTCTATAATAATTACAGACTGTAGTTCTGTATCTGTTTCTCTGTATACTTTATTATAATTATCCTCCTTTCACCCTGTTCTTTAATACTCAATAGTAATTGATGTTACGCTTGGTCGGTGTTCATTACAGTAACTTATTAGTGTAAATCTCACCAGTAAACATGGTATTTCTAGAGCGAACAGAAAACAATGAAAGAGAAGCAGTTTGCTCTTCGTTCATCTGCTGCTCAGTGAAGTAAAAACCAAGGTCAGCCTCAGAGGCCGACTGCAGCCAAAGGTTTTATGAGCTGCTTGTTTCTCATTTGTGTCGCAGTAATTGCGGACGGAGAGCATTTGTGTTCAATCTGCAGTAAAGCCTGCGCTGGTGGTTTAAAGTCAGCGGTCCGCTATAGCGAGCAGCGCCGGTGTAATTGAAGACTTTCTCATACGAGAGTGACAGTGTGATGAATGTGTGTGTGAAACTGGGACACTATCACCAGGAACACACTCTTTTTTTTTTTTTTTTCCTCCTTCACACACACACACACACACATACACACACACACACACACACACATATACACACAAGCTCTGACCTGCTTTTGATCTCCCCTCCTTGAGTTTCTCGCTCACTCTGAGCCTGTGGTATTGTACAGTGGTGTGTAGAACCTGTCCTGATTGTGTGTGTGTGTGTGTGTGTGAAGGAGTGTGTGAGAGAGTGTGTTTGGGTAGGTAGCAGCTCTAATCTATATCTAATCACCCTCAGTGTTCTGCACTGGACCTCATAGACCCTGCAGAGTCCGGCTGATGGACCGCACGTTCACACCTGTGTGTGTGTGTGTGTGTGTGTGTAGGTGGGTGTTCAGAGGTTAAAGCAGGGAGGGGGGCTGTATAGATCTTTACCGACCTTTGGCAGACCCCCAGAAAAGCGTCCCACAGTCTCCTTCCCCTCACTCTATTAATGTCCACTTGTGGGAGTCCTTCATTGATTTTTGTGTGTGTGTGCGTGTGTGTGTGTGTGTGTGTGTGTCACTGCTCGCTGGTATGTTCTACTGGAAAGCAAACCAACTCTGGCGTCTGCTTGTCAGAGCACAAATGTTAGGATGCATGTGTAAAGGAAATGGTTGGGAGTGGTGTGTGTGTTTTGGGGATCTTATGGGTTGATACTAGTGTTGGGTGATTTTCACGATTAATTAGTTTAATTTGTTTTACAGTTTTAATTTAGGGCAGCATGATGTATTGTTTAAGCATCGTCATCACAATAGTCTCATTGCAGAACATGCAATGTCACTTAAGGTAATTAAACTTGTCATGTTGCAACATTTTGATTCTTGACACAAGACGTAGATACACAGCGCTGTCTCTGTGTCTGTGTGAGTGACAGGCTGCAGCTGCACGAGAAGTGCGAGAGGGAGGGAGCAGGGAGGAGTAAACAGGAGGTAACCGCATGGCCTCCTTCCACATGGTTGGGCACGTGAAAACTCTTATTTACCTTTTAAAAAGCCGTTTAAATGCCTGATTAAAGGGCTGATTCACTGTTGTTTTGCTGTTTTCTCGGGTTTTGAGTTGAGCTCGGCGCTGACTCAGCTGTTGATCAGTCTGAAAGTGAGACAGTGCGCGGGTGGGGGCGGGGCTGGTGATGTCATGAGCCCTGCATTGTTTAATATTGCGATATACAGTGGCTTGCAAAAGTATTCATACTCCTTTAACTTTTTCACTTTTTGTCACCTAACAACCACTAACTTAAATGTATTTTATTGAGATTTCAAGTGATAGACAGACACAAAATAGCACATTGTGTGAAGTTGAGCAATAATGATACATAGTTTAAAAAAAAAAGATAAAATAAAAATCTGAAACATTTGATGTGTAAAAGTATTCAGCCCCCCCCCTTCTATCCACACTTCAGTCAGTCACCCCTTTTTTGGTTGCAGTTGCTAAATTTAAAACATCCACCCAAATGTCCATAAACCTAGTCATAATCGCCCAACACATCGGCTTCACCACAGCGTCCTAACACAGTTTTTCCTCTGTTGTTGTTGCCTGTTGTGTTGTTGAACTTTAGGTAGACATGGCAGTTGCAGATGGTCTACGTCTGTAATTTTGTGTATTGCATTCCACAATTAGGTACTGCAGTACACAGGAAAGTGTATAGAGAGGTAATTTATCAGAATATTGAAAACTTGTCCACCTCTACTGAACAGCAAGTCCAGTCAGAGGCCTAAATAAGTATCTGTAGGCTTTTTCTGAGTTTCCTGAAGTTTTCTAAAGTACTGAAGTGCCTGAAGTAAGTGACTGCGTTGTCCTGAAAGTCTGCATGCCTGTAGAAGTCGGCCGGCTGTTGAAGTTTGGTCTATTTAAGGGTGTGTGTGTGCGTATATGTGTGTATATGTGTGTGTGTTGGTCTTCCCATGCTGTTCTGGCAGAGACGTTTTCAGGCCATGGTGTCCTTGTTTTCCATGAGCTCCCTGCAGGAAGAGACAAAAGGAAAAGGGCGGGGCAGCAAAATAGCGCTCCATCTCTCTGTTATTTCCTTTCTGTACAGAGTGTGGAAGTAGGTCCACCTCAGTGCTGCTCTCTCTCTCGCTTCCTCTTACTCTCTTTTTTCCCCTCTTTCTTTCTTTCTTTCTTTCTTTCTTTCTTTCTTTCTTTCTTTCTTTCTTTTTCTTTCTTTTTCTTTCTTTCTTTCTTTCTTTCTTTCTTTTTCTTTCTTTTTCTTTCTTTCTTTCTTTCTTTCTTTCTTTCTTTCTTTCTTTCTTTCTTTCTTTCTTTCTTTCTTTCTTTCTTTCTTTCTTTCTTTCTTTCTTTCTTTCTTTCTTTCTTTCTTTCTTTCTTTCTTTCTTTCTTTCTTTCTTTCTTTCTTTCTTTCTTTCTTTCTTTCTTTCTTTCTTTCTTTCTTTCACTTTTTCTCTCTCACTCTGGGGTCTAGTAGTTATAGTAGTAAACTGCAGTTCTGTTGCTGAAAAGGCCAGGGCTTGGGCCCGCCCTCACTCTGAGCCAATAAACAGCTCTTTTTGGAGCAGTTGGTAGTTCTTGGTACTTTGCTTGGCTTTGCAATTTTAAAACACATGCTTTTAAACTAGGAATGCGCTAATTGCATATTAGGATTACATATCGATATTCTCGATATAACAAAATTAGCTGGATTGGATACTGGATAAGTATTAGTATAAGTATCAGTATCAGTCAAATGCTCATCTCGCTCTGTCCTGCCTGGTGAGAAATAAGAACAGCACTTTATCTAAGGAGCTCTTGCTGCTGTTCTTTACTGTATGTGTGTTTTTATCTGAGTAAAATAGAAAAACAACAGCAAACAGCAATTATTCACTCAGGAAGAGACGAATGGAACAGTGCAATCAATCCACAGCTTGGAGAAAAGTTCCTCTCACCCTTCAGATGAGCCCAGAATCAGTCCTGGGGGCAGAATTATTTATTCAGCAGAAGTGATATGATTTGAGGTGCAAAAAAAAACTTCAAGAGCAGTAACTATAGGGCTGATGTTTTTTTTTTTCTGATTAGTCAACGGTTATTTCTGCCATGTCCTCCATCTCTGAAAACAGTAGAAACAGCTGAACATGAGATTTAAATGGCATTTAAATATCTGGATGTTGTTTAAACCTGGAAAGTGCTGATATTTAGTGATTAAATATGCAATCTGTTATGTTTTGGACTCTTTTGGAGACAAAAACTTGAAAAAAGTTGACCATTTACCCTTTGCGCTTCTTTCCCCAGCACTTTCTGTAATGCGATACTGATACAAATTAACGGTTAGTCAACAGTGAAATATGTTGTCGACAAGTTGTCGATTGAATCGACTAATTGTTGCAGCCCTAAGCTACTACTATAGCCCTTTAAAATATATAAAAACTGTAGCTTGAAGCTTGAATAATTTTAATGCTCACTACATTTAATTTATAGCTGTAATAAGAAGGGAATATATTTTAAAACAAACGTTCCAGAGTTTTAATTTTTGCCTTGCTGTTTTTACTGTTGATCATATGCAGTGAATAGCTGCTAAATGAGTATTCTATGACACAGAGGCCGAAAATTGCAGCCAATATAGTGAACAGCTAATGCGTCAAACGTGTGTAACAGTGATGTGTCCAGGCTGTTTTAACGCTCATTTCCCCTATCTGTGTCCGCAGCGATGGCAGCTATCCGTAAGAAGCTGGTGATCGTGGGGGACGGAGCGTGTGGGAAGACATGTCTCCTCATCGTCTTCAGTAAGGATCAGTTTCCTGAGGTCTACGTGCCCACCGTGTTCGAGAACTACATCGCTGACATTGAAGTGGACGGGAAACAGGTCAGTCCGGCGCTGGAGGCAGTCCTCTGCAGCAACTCTACTTCAGCAGCTCACCTTCAGACTAAAGAAACTTAAGCATTTATTAGAATTTCTCATAATTTTGGCTTTTTTCCTTAAATTCAGATTCAAATAAACACTATTACTAGGGGTGGGCAATATGACGATATTTCATGGTTTTTCACGATAACGATACTCTTTTGCGATATAAGAAAATGATTTTAAAAATACACTATACACTGCAAGAAAAAATATATTTTATCATTACATACAATTTAATATAACACTGCACACCCCTAAGTAAGATCTTAAAAAATACAAGAATTTTTATCAGATTTGTAACAGAAGTAAATGATCCAGAATGTCATGATGCTAATAATAATACCCTCCAAATATCTCAATATATGCAGGATTAAAGTAAAATAAATGATACCAGACAGATAGTAGATATATAATGGGAAATGAGCACTGTAGCCGCATTGTGAGTGCTCAAAGAGCAGCCCTTTCTCCAGAGAATGTGGGCATTCTCATCTTCCTAAAGAAAATTAAAAAAATATATAAAAATAACAGTTGTTTTGTCTAGCCTCAAATATGTTAATAGTTTTGGTACCTTAAGGAGCATCTTTCTCTCAGATAAAGTTAATAATATATCTTTATTAAAGAAAAAAACTTGTCATTCTCAGGGGCCGAGTCTTATTTTTCATGTTTAACTGTTATAGTAGGATAGAGTTCAGTTTGTTAAGGCTCTAATTGTTCTATTATTTTGTACATCACTGTTTTTGTGTATTTTTGTATTATTTATTTTGTTATGTTGCACATTGCTGCTTTAATAGTGCACACTGCTGCTAAAAAAAAGTCACTAGATGGCATTACATATATATCTTAATTAAATTATTTAAATTTGACCATTAGTGCCTAATGTGGTGTATTACTTATTATTTATTACTTGTATCACTTTGCATCACTTATATCAAGCCCACCTTTTGAAATAAGCCTCTCTGCTGTAAAAAGAAAAAAGAAAATCGAGAATCGAATCGAATCATGACCCTAAAATCGGAAATTAAATTGAATCGAGGATTTAGAGAATCGTGACGCCCCTATTTCAAACGTTGCCAATATTATTGCGTACAATACGATATGGCACACTCCTAAATGTAATGCTTTTTTTATTTATTGCTTTTGCATAATGGAGACTATATATAGGTTTATGGTTTATTATTATATTTTAAGAATACAAATATTAGATAATAAGTTTATAGTTTCATCATGACTTCAGTTATTTACCTAAAAGTGAGAGCAAATCGTGGTGTGCATGCCTGTAGGTTTGTATGTATGAACGGGGAATTGTGCTGTATAATAGTGCCACTTCTCAGATTAGAGTAAACCAAGGGCAATATCATTCACTATCGCATGCTCTCGTGCTCTCTCTCTCTCTCTCTCTCTCTCTCTCTCTCTCTCAATACCCTGTGCTCTTTATTTGAGTGCCATTAGATAAATGTCGTTGTGCTCTAATAGCTACACTGAGCTATGTAAGTGTATGGAACAGGTTTGTTGGGGTTTGATTCAGTGGTCAGTGATATGCGACGGCACAGTTTCATGAGCATTAGCCTTAATAATGTTGTAGATGTTGAATAGAAGCTCTTACAATACAGCAGGGCCAGTGTGTAATCGGATTTCCCAGGCCTTGTCACACACCACTGACCTTTTGTAGACAGTGGAGGGTTTCTATAGACTGGCCGGGCTGGAATGGTGGTACTCAGACAGCTGGTCAGACATGGCTGAATAGGTGGGGTTGCTCTGTAGACTGAATTTTATGCCCTTTTCTTTGTGTAATTGAGTTTTGCTTGCTTGCTGAGTAAGTTAATGCTGGATATTTGAGAATACAGCGTTTAGCTGTATGCAGTGATATGATGATACTGATTCTGGTACTGTAGCTGTAGTTTTCATGCTTTTATGTAATAATTGCACTAATGTAAGTCTATCATCTATTTTGCAGCAAAATCCCCAGTGCTAAAATAACACCTACAGGCTTCAGTGAACAGCTGCAGTGTTTATGCTGGGTAGAATAACCCACACTATTAGAGTTTTTTCTTTCTGCTGTGTAGGTATGTGTTAATAGCTTTGCTCTTTTTGTCTGAAATGTATTGTGGGTAGATTTTTGGAATAAGTACTTAATTTAATGTAAGGGCAACATTAATATTGTAGTAATATTCTAAATTGAAGTAGTGCTGGGCGGTATGACCAAAAATGTATCAAAATCACAGTATTTTTATTATTATTGTTATTTTTATTTATTTTTTACAATTCTGGCGATTTCAATGTATATCACAGTATTTTTATTTAATTTTAAATCATTTATTTTATTTTATTTTATTTTATTTTTTGCTTGACTGGGCTTTAATATAGGTTTGTGACTTACTGTACTGTTAGGACTACATATATATTATGTACAAAATTAAGGCTTTAATTACTATTGTTTTTTTATATATATATATTGTGTTTCTTTATATATTTTGTGGGATAAAGTAATCAGACTTCATTAGCAGAAAAACAGCTGAAGAATGTAAACAATAGACCTTTAAATAAGATACAGGAACAACTTTAACATGGCATCGTTTACAAAACTAAGTATTTTAATCAGTCCCACAAACACTATAAATGAACATAAATTACTCAGTGTTTAATAATTTAAACTAGATATTTCTCAAAAGCTCTGTTGCACAAGAAAGACACAAGTTTAAAATCAATTTACAATATGTTATTCCTGAAAAATCAGCTGCATTTTCCTCTTTTCTCCAGTTAACAAAAACTATCCTTCAAGCTGCAGTATTATTGTATTCAATCAGGGGCATAGTTACTGCTCTTGAAGCTTTTTTGCACCTTATATCCCGGTTTTAGCACGTTTTGTCACTTGTGCTAAATAAATGATTTGGCACCTAGGACTGATTCTCTTCTTTGGTAGGAAAGAAACATTTTCCGAGCTGTGGATCGATTGCATAATCCCAGTATTCTCTTTCTAAGAGAAAAAAAAAACTGCAAACGGCAATTGTTAAATTTTACTCTGATGAAAACTCTCATATTGCAAGGAACAGCAACAGGAGCTCCTCAGATAAAGTACTGATCTCAAGTTTCTCTCGGTAGGACAGAGTGAGATGAGTGTTTTTACTACAGTCCAATTTACTCACCTGTGAATGGTGAAAAAGCTAGTGCTGCGGTTAGCTGATAATGCTAATCCTGCTTTAGTCTTAATGCTGGAGAAACTTCACTGAAACTCCTGTATATCGCTGTACTTCAGTGGAGTGACTTTGCTGCTCTTTAATACCTGACTGGTAGAATTCATGCATAAGGTGCACTGGATTATGAGGTTCACTGATGATTTTTGGGGAAATTAAAGCATTTTAAGTGCACCTTATAGTCCGAAATATACGGCAATAATTAATCTGTGCATTTATACATGTTTCCTGCTTATATTAAAAAACAAAAAACATACAAACAAACAAAAACGAATCATAATTGAGTTGTAGCAGCAAACATTGCACAAACACTCTGTTATACACACTTCAAACAGAGCAGGTGCAGATCAGACTCACACACACACTGTGTTTAGTCGATGTCTGGGAACAATACCTGTGATTAACGCGTCTGTTGGCCAGTATGAGGGTTATTTATTACAGAAACCTTTAAAGTAGAAGTTGGAACTCAGAGAATGGTGTCAGATGGTCAGTGGGCCGGCTGTCTAGCTGAAACTCACACTCGGCCAGTGGGTGTACGTTTGTACTGAAACACTGTTTAATAACTTTTCCATGATTATGTTCTGGGAAGTGGTAGTTTTTGATGTTTTTTTTTTGTTTTACTGGCACATTAATGAGCTCTGCAGTAAAATGACCATGCATTTCATTATTTTACCCGGAAAAACACTACATTTCTATATACATAGAGTACAGGCCAAGAGTTTGGACACACCTTCTCTTTTTCAATGCGTTTCATGACTATTTACATTGTAGATTCTCACTGAAGGCATCAAAACTATGAATGAACACATGTGGAGTTTAATGTACTTATGTAAAAAAAAAAAAAAAAAAAAAAAAAAATATATATATATATATATATATATATATATATATTCTAGTTTCTTCAAAATAGAAACCCTTTGCTCTGATTACTGCTTTGCACACTCTTGGCATCCTGGAGCTTCAAGAGGTGGCCACCTGAAATGGTTTTCCAACAGTCTTGAAGGAAGGAGTTCCCAGAGGTGTTTATTAGCACTTGTTGCCCCTTTGCCTTCTTCACTCTGTGCTCCAGCTCACCCCAAACCATCTGGATTGGGTTCACGGTGACTGTGGAGGACAGGTCATTTTTTGTTAAGTACATAAAACTCCACATGTGTTCATTCATAGTTTTGAGGCCTTCAGTGAGAATCTACAATGTAAATAGTCATGAAAATAAATAAAACGCATTGAATGAGAAGGTGTGTCCAAACGTTTGGCCTGTACTGTATACCAATTGGCTTAGGTGTTGGGAATAATGAGAAATTGCGTGTCAGGTTCTGTGATATAAGTTGAAAAAAAATGCTCATTTACAAATGAGGCCAACAAAGGCTATCCCATCCAGGGTGGACCAACAGAAGAGCTGATATAATTAGAGATGTATAGAATATTTGACAACCGAAAATATTTGAAAAGACCAATTTTAGAGTAATTTTTACTCAACAAAAACAAGTTTGTCATATTGCAGTGTTTCTGCTAACTTTATGATGTGACAAATTGCAAACAGCTGGCAAAACGTAGGTTTTATGTTACGTTTAATTTCTACGCTCAACACACATACATTAAAGTAAAACACTTAACACTTTCAGTACCAGTTTACTCCCTCAGCTGATAGATATGAGTTGAAAAAGGCTAGATGAGCATGTTGGCACTTGAGTAGCCTTGCTAAGGTAATTTATGCAGAAAATTGCTCTACTGAGGTAAATGCATGATTAGAATAGCAATACTGAGGTAAATCCATGATTAGAATAGGAGTACTGAGGTAAATGTATGATCAGAATAGCACTGCTGAGGTAAACGCATTATTAGAATAGCGCTGCTGAGGTTAATGTATGATTAGAATAGCATTCTTTCTCTTTTTGGAGCTTTGGCCAAAGCTGTGGTTTGTGGTCCCTTTCACACCTGCTATATTGGTTAGGATCAGCCCCCTTAGGGTGTTTTCACACCAGGACTATTTGTTCCGGTTAAAATCGACTCAGGTATGGATCAAAATAACCTGACCAAAACCTTCTAGTAGAGGTGGAGCGGCTCTATTGTGGTGAGAACGTGGTCCGGCCTCGATCTGACCCAACTATCAATTATACTTCTTTTATTTAAGCTAAACTGCTAATAAGGCACAGTTTAATCTGATATATTAGCCAAATAACAATAATCACCACAGCTATGAACAAACGCTGTCTTTGCTGCTCCATGCTGTTTACATGGGCAGTATGTGTAGCTTTTACTGCACATACTACATCTACATCTGTGCTGCTCGTCACATTAAAAACACTGTTTAAAAACGCAGCTGCAGATTTTCAGCATTCTGTGTTAAAGCAGCTTCATACCGATATTTTGGTGCGTTTAGGTTATTGCTTGTGTGAAACCAAACCAAACTAAGGCGGAAACGCTTCAAATAAACAAACTCATCAACTGATCTGGACCTCGCTGTTTTTCTTTTTCCATTTAAACATAAAACTTAGATCTCTCTTTCTCTCTTTTTCTTGCCACATTACATAGGCCTCTTTAAAAATATACCTTTCAGTCACACCGGCTCCCGGAGAAGCAGCCGGTGTGGAACGCTGCACGCTCTGCTACAGGGATATTCACAGCACACTGAATGACCTTTGTGACAGAATTGATTTACTCTGTGAGAAACCTTTAAATGTTCCCCAACACCGCTGATCCATTTCCTATAAAGAATATAAAAAGCGCTTGGTCATGTGACCAGCTGCAGGGAGACTCAGCCTTCCAAAAAAACCTGGAAATAGCATTGTTACCCAGCGCACTGTGTGGGATGCCAGCATGAGCCTGTCTTAATGGCTGAATCTGAGAGGGTGACTGCAGTGCCATGTGACTGGGTTAGTCAGAGTGGAGGAGGGTTGCTGGGGCATAGGGTGCGTGGCATGGTCATTTATTTCAATCTAAGATGGCCTTGAGTTGAACCCAAAGTTATAGTTGCGGAGGCCAAATGTGCACAAACTATTTGGAGTAGGGCTGCAACGATTAAGCTGCAAGTTAAAATAATCAACTATAAAACAACAAATGTAAAAAAAAATGTGTTTCTTTGTTGATGGAAGGAGTCACTTGTTCATTTATGAAGTTTTGTCAAATGTCGAGAGCATTTAAGACCAACACACATAGAAAACATGAAAAATGAGGAATACTGTGTCTGAAGGCATTCAACAACTATAAGAGTTCAGCTTGTTACCATGTGTCGAAATTATCGTCACAAAATAATTTAAAATAATTCCAAAATAATAAAAAAAAAAAAAACTTATAGTCTCTAACCAACCAACCACTATTACAGTTAATTTTATTTATTTATTTATTATATTTGTTTTTAATGATTTTATGATTCTTGGTATGTTTTTGAGTTGTTTTTATTCTTATTTAACTTTTTTATATTTTGGTCTGTATTAGCTGTATTTAAACCTTCCTTTTATAGTTTCTGTTATTTATTATAATTTTTTTTGCTTCTTTTCCATTGTTTTTAGTTATATTTATTTATCTGTAGTTGCATTCTCATTATTATTTTTTTACCTTTGATTATTCCCTATATTTTTACAATTTCTTACTTATGATTTTATTCCTACTAATTTCTTATTTTTTTTAAACTTATTTATTCTAAATCTTATTTTTAAATATATTATATCTTTATATCTTTAACAATCCCTTCCCTGTTTATTTGCTTGGCTTTATTGAAAATGAAGGCCATCCTCAATGTACTCAGAGTTTAAATAAAGTTTAATGGATTGGTTGATTGAAATCAAATAAAATGTATTTATATACTGTGGCTCTTTTACAACTGATGTCGCAAAGCAGCTTTACAGAAATGTGGTAGCAGAACAGAGAATCAGACAAACCTTATATTACCACATGTACTATCAAGGCTAATATATAAGGGGGACCCATCCTCCTTTGTTCAGACAACTTATAAATGAATGGTAAAAAAAAAAGTCATTATACATCCATACAGTTCTAATATATTCAGGTGAATAGCCACACCAGCAGTGGAATCAGTTAGAAAATTCCTATCTAGAGTTCATGTAAACTTGTAATTGGTAATTGGTTGTGGATTATGAGCTAGTAGTCTGAGGCATGTTGCTAAAACTATACAGTGGGCAGCTGATTTGTAGTGGGTGATGGGGAAGTAAACGAGTGCTGATGTTAATCTACACAGATTTCTCTCATAAAAAAAACTGTAAACTGATTGTGTTTATTTACAGTAAGCTTCGATTTCAATATTTTCAGCGGTACGGTTAGCAGCAGCGCTAGTCATGGTTACTAGCGCTTAGCGCTATTAAATGCTGCCTGACAGTGCTACACTGACAAAGCCTGAGTGTTCCGGTAAGTCAGGGCGCTATCAGTTAGCGGTTCGTCCCATGTAGCTTGTTTAAATACGGTAAACACGCAGACGACAGCCCAATAATACTCACCTCTGAAAAATGAAAGAGCTAGCTCTGCGATTAGCGGCTAATGCTAATACTGCTCCAGCCTTGGTGCTGGAGAAACTTCTCTAAAAACTCACCCTTATAATGCTGTACTTCAACTGAGTGGCTTTACTGCTCCTTAATATCTGATTGGATGGAAAATTTAAGTTTTTTAAATTGCGATTTATACTGTGGAAAATACATTTTTCAGTCTAACTTAAGGGAGAGAGCCAGAAGGTAACATAGTCAGTAACTTGTCTGGAGTTTATTTGGGTCATTATATATGTGGCCTGGCAATTAGCATCACTGCTAACCTTCTCCAAACTAAATCTTACTCTGTGAAGTTACAGTTTCAGAGCTGGGCTGTGTTCCTGCAGCAGTGCTATGTGTGTATCTAGAGTTCAGTAGCTGGAGTCACTTGTTTGTGGCAGTAAAATAAACAGCCGTAAGTATAGTCAGCTTTCTGATCTCAGCAAGACGTTGCTTTTATGGATCACAGCACACAGACATGCCTGACATTCCCTCCCTTTAGCTTTATCTCACTCGTAGCGAGGAATGGAAGCGGACCCCCCGGCTCTTTGAGGGTCTGTGGTGTGGTTAGTAGAAGGAGGAAGAGGAAGGCGGCTGCTTGTGTGCAGTTATCTGTACATTCCCTGTGCCATAAATACACTCTGGTGCAGGGGTGAGTGTTTGTGTATATATAATATGAGGGAGGGAGAGAGAGAGAGAGATTCATATTTGTGCTGCTGGAAATGAGGACACTCTTCAAGCCCAGGAATGAGACCTTCAGCTGACAGGTCCTGTCATACTTAACCAAAAAATATGAGCTGCTGGACGGGGTGTAAAGTGTGTGGGGCTGCATGCATACATACAAATTTGAAATTTTTGATCTCTCTCTCTCTCTCTCTTTCTCTCTTTCCTTCTCTCCCTCTCTCTTTTAGGTTGAGTTGGCATTATGGGATACAGCAGGACAGGAAGACTATGACCGGTTGAGGCCGTTGTCCTACCCCGACACAGACGTCATCCTAATGTGTTTTTCCATAGACAGCCCGGACAGTTTAGGTACTGCACAATTACAATCACAATGCATTACATTACATTACATTTGACAGACACTTTTCTCCAAAGCGACTTACAATAATGATGATCGTAGAGTAATAGAGGACATAGAAGTTCAAGGTAAAAATGTAAAAAAAATATATATATTAGACCGAACCTAAAGGAGCCCAAAAGGAAAAGTAGGAGGGAGAAGGAAAGGAGGGGAGAAGGAAATTAGGTTAGTTAGTTAGTTAGAGGTGTTAGGAGAGTAGGTGCTCTTTAAAGAGCTCAGTAGAGAGTAGAAAAGAGACTCCTGGAATGAAGTTAACCCTTGTGTGGTGTTCATATTTTTGTTACTCGTTTACTTTGTTACTTGTATTTAATTCAGCAAAATTAAGCAATTTTACATTAAAATGCTTTACACATGCTTGCTTCACCTAAATTGTAAGCAATATAAACAGCTTACATGGTTAATATTTGCCCTTTACCTTTTTTATGTTACATTTCTTTTAAAAAGTGCTACTCTTTTTTTTATTAGTTTTTTTAATAAAATGTAAACGAAAATGAATTAAACTCAAGATATGAGTAGAAAATTTGTTTAGTTTAAAATTTACAAATGAAGCAATGTTTATTAGCCCTTGGCCAAACATACTGTATGTAATATAAATGTGTAGGGGGGGGGGGGGAGTGTACAGTGTGTGTTTATCGAAAATGTCTTTTGATATATGTTTTTCACAAAAAATGAGCCAACGCCAATGAGTTTGAGTTAGAAAACATATTTTTTTAGTATCATTTGATGAAAAATGAAAACGGGTCCCACAGACCCGAACACCACACAAGGGTTAAAATGGACTTGTTTCCTTAGAGTTGACCCACATGCATTGTTTAACCTATTCAGCCTCTTACAGTCGTGTATGTGATGCTCTTCCACACAGAGAACATTCCAGAGAAGTGGACACCAGAGGTGAAGCATTTCTGCCCTAATGTTCCAATCATCCTGGTGGGGAATAAGAAAGACCTGCGTAACGACGAACACACTCGCAGAGAGCTCGCCAAGATGAAACAGGTAAGCGAGAGCGTGCGAGAGTGTGCGGCACTGGGTCATCTTCAGTGATGAGTCCTGCTTTTGTCTGGGTGGAGACGACCAACAAATCAGTGTATGGAGGCATTGTAATCAGCACCAGGATCAATGGTTTGTTGTTGGTATGGTGTAAGGTGCAATTTAGTATGATGCCAGATCTTCACCTTTGGTCACCATTTGGTCAACATTACGTTAATGAGGTCCTGCAACTACTGTACTGTACTTATTTATTTATTTATTTATTTTAAGCAAACTATAAGGCGCACCGTGTTATAAGGTGCATTTTAAGCAACAATAGTAAGGAACAAGGGTGTTGAACAGTAATCTACACAAATTTCTCTCCTGAAAACAGCTTATTTGAGTGAGTAAAGCACTTCTGCTTATTTACAGTAAGCTTAGACGCGGTTAGCAGCAGCACTGGCCTACACTGAGAAACTCTGAGTGTTCCGGTAAGCTAGGGCGCTATCAGATAGCGGTTCATTACATTTAGCTTGTCGTAACACAGCAAACATGCAGACTACAGTCCAATATACTCACCTCTGAATGGGGAAAGAGCAAGCACTTAGCATGTTTAGCTAATGCTAATACTGCTCCAGCCTTAGTGCTGGAGAAACTTCACCAAAAACCCACCCTTATAATGCGCTACTTCAGCGTAAAGAGAGGCTTTACTGCTCCTTAATACCTGACTGGTAAAATTCATACATAAGGTGCACCAGATTATAAGGTTCACTGATGATTTTTGGGACAATTAAAGAATTTTAAATGCGCCTTATAGTGTGAAAAATATGGCACCCTTTCTAAATGCACACTCTGGTGCACTGTTTTAGCAGGAAAGTGCTCGTCCACATAATGCTGGTATCTGAAGAGCTTCTCTTGAAGACAGATACTATACCATGGTCAGCTGCATTACCAGCTAGATCTATCCCTGATTGATTATAAATGTCTGGGATGCTATTGGACGCATTATCAACTCTCCTATCAACACCCCTACCTCACAATCTACTGCGGAAATGGAAATGCATTGGATCGATTGTTACAGGACTCCATTAGGAACCTCTACAACTCTCTACACGCTAAGACGCCTGGCATGTTACAGCATTACACATGACCAACAGTTCAGACCTATATCAGTCTAAATGTTTAATCATTTATTGTTCCTGGTAACTTTTACCTTCCTTATGTACAACACTGCAATCCCACACTTCCTTCTGGGTGCAACTATTTTTGCAACTGTTTTTTTCACTATGACTATGAGTGTGTGTGTGGTCATGGCAATAGCAGGTAACATCCTTAAACAATGCCAGATGCTTTTTGTGTTTCTCCACTTTAAAATTGACCCTGAGGCACTTCCTTTCTCCCTCACCCAGAACAGGAAGTGGAAGTGCAGCTGTTTCCTGTTAAAGGGACACTTCTCTCCTTAGAAATTGCATCATCGTGGGCAGCATGAAAGTGTTAACGCGTGCATGCATGTGATCTGCACATTACACAGCATCGGTGATACATGTTTAATCACATGTGTGTTATTGATGTAAGATAAGTTACTGGTCCTGAGAGACAAAGCTGATGCAGATAAAAACCCTTCTTCTTTACGCTGGAGCTCCGCTACACAAAGTTAGGAACTGGGAGATGTTATTCTTATGTTCCTTTCCATTGTGTAACATTAGCACTGTTGCAGCTGCTGAACTAACTTCTGCTGCACCGTCTGTAGCCGCCAAGTGTTTTCTTACCTCCAGCTGTAATGTAAAAATTCGGGAACAGTTCAGGAAACTGGAGTCAGATTCAGGAGTCAGGAGACAAATTCAGAGTTGACTTGAGTTTATTCTTATGCAGACAGGTACACCTTGGCTAGTTTTTTTTTTTTTTTGCTTCTGCACACACTGCTTCAGCACACACTGCCCCCTAATGTACATGCTCACACACAAACATACTGGAAGACACCCATATACACACAGAGTATGTGCAGAAGTGTAATTCAACTCTTTAAGAGCCGCTATCCCCTCAAGACCCTACAAATATAGTATATTTTATATAGAGTATATTAACACACATACAGACCAGCCGTAGTAAAATTCAGATACAATATAAAGAAACTGCCAGATATACAGTATGGCAAAATAAAAAAAATGGCATACCTGCAAAAACAGCTCTTGAAAACAAATTAGAGACCACTTAAAAATGATACATTTCTTTGATTTTACCAAATTAAAAACCTCTGGAATATAATCAAGAGGAAGATGGATGATCACAAGCCATCAAACCACCAAACTGAACTGCTTGAATTTTTGCACCAGGAGTGAGTAGCATAAGGTTATCCAAAAGCAGTGTGTAAGACTGGTGGAGGAGAACATGCCAAGTTGAATGAAAACTGTGATTAAAAACCAGGGTTATTCCACCAAATATTGATTTCTGAAATCCAAAACTTTATGAATATGAACTTGTTTTCTCTGCATTATTTGAGGTCTGAAAGCTCTTTTTTTTTGTTATTTCAAACAGTTTTTCTGCAAATAAATGCTCTAAATGACAATATTTTGTCTGTAGTTTATAGAATAAAACAATATTGTTCATTTTACTCAAACATAAACCTATAAATAGCAAAATCAGAGAAACTGATTCAAAAACTGAAGTGATCTCAATGTTTTCCAGAGCTGTATAATATACCTGTTGAATTACAGGGACAGTATACCTATTTATAAACTGTCACGTGTAAACTGCCTCAGGCTTGGGAACGCCGACACCTGTATAAGTTGTTAGGTGTTATCATGTGAGTGTGTTTGAATACTGGCCAGCATGTTCATACTAGCAGAACTTTTGATATCTCACAATATGTTTGTATGTTATTATAAGTAAATATTAATCTATGTGTTCTGTGTGTTTCCTGTATGTTTTCTAGGAGCCCGTGAAACCAGAGGAAGGCAGAGACATGGCCAATAGGATCAGTGCTTTCGGATATCTGGAGTGCTCCGCTAAAACTAAAGAGGGGGTGCGGGAGGTGTTCGAGATGGCCACCAGGGCGGCGCTGCAGGTCCGCAAGCGCAAGAAGAGAAGCGGCTGCCTGCTGTTATGAGCCAGCGCTACGTCCACACACACGCTCCTCCTGCCGACAGTCCACACACACACACACACACACACACACACACGCACGCACACACAGTGCTCCGGGAAAAGAAACAACAAAAATAATACAACAAACCTTTACCAAACCGACGTCATCGCTGTACTGTATTACGCATTTCACGCAAGCAAAATGTGCGCGAGAGAGACTGACCAACCTGTTTATAGAGAAACCAACCAACCAACCAACCAACCCACCTGTGCTCTTAACGTTTCTGTCTGCACACAGACCTGTCCTGCCATCTCTACCACGTTTTCCTTTCCTTTTCCTTTCCTTTCCTTTCATTTATTCTGCCAGCGTCAGCGTCTCTTCATCTGTGTGGGAGGAAGATCTGATCGATTTGATTTTGTATGTATTTGTACATAAATCTTAAGTCTCCTCTCTCTCTCTTTCTCCTTTTCGCTCTTTCTCTTTCTCAAGTCCATGTTATATTCAGGCATTTGCTTCCTTATGTATTGTTTACTTATTTGGGCTGAAGCCTGTCGGGCAAACTCTGTTACGTTTGGAAATTGATCAAGAATACATTTATTATTCATTCAAACTGCCTGGTTTCATTGTGTCTCGGTCTGTATGGTATTAAAACGTCAGTGGAGGCCACTGGCCTGTTTAACACTAGAATGACTAAACCTACAATATTTGTTCCAAAGTATGTTCACACACTAGGGGTGTGCAATATCGCCAACATTTGTGAATATTGTGAACGATACTAAACCCTAAAATATCTATTATATCACTCATCCCTAATTATCACATTTTTTTTTTACTGTTTTTAGCAAAAGAAAAATTCACACTGTTGAGGATGAGGATCTCATCCCTTCCTTTTCTAACTCTGTTCCAAGGGGTAGAGGTACAAAAAAGTTAAGAAATAAATGCAAGTAAATTCTCAAACTGAAAACAACACAGAGAGAAGTGCGACTGAGAAAAAAAATGACTGAAAGCGAAAACAGATTTTTTAATGAAAGTAAAACACAAAATGGAGTATTAAACTCTTTATTCAATATTAAATATTCTGTTTACAAACATTGATATCAAAATTATTAATATCAATAACAAGTCCTCTTTCTTAAATTATTTTAGAATTTAAATTTATTGGTTATGGATTTTATTTTGGTTCTCAAAACCCTTTACCCTATTTTGACACAATAGCCGGTTGTCCGTTGCACCATTTATTGTGAAACGGGAACGTTCGCTAGCTAGGTAGCTACTGAAATTAACTACTAAAGATTTTTAAAAATCCTTGTTACCAATAAAACAGCCATAAAACATTAAACTATGGTAATGTTAGTTTAAGTATGGATTTAATTTAAGTATGGACGTTTTTTTTTTTTGCTTGTGCCACTAGCATGCCGTTTGATTATTAACCCTCTGTTTTGAGTGTGCCTCTAAAAAAACCACACAACTGAACATGCAAAACAGAGGAGTTAGGGCATAACGTGTAGGGCCAAGGAGTAAAAATAGGATTACTACCAGATGTCTTATGTATGATCAGTGCAGGTTAAACAATGAACAATGTGTGGTCATATTGTTATGCTTGATCGGTATATTTACCTCACTGTCATGCATTTAAATAACACACATAATTTGACTGATGTTTTTCTTGCTTGTCATGCTGGTGTTATAACCTGTATAGCCGGGGACAGCGAACTGCTCTCACATCAGCAGCCGGCGATAACTCAGATGAACAGCGAAGATGGGGCTCAGTGGGCTGAAATTGAGTTAGCACGGAGCGCTAACAGAATTAGCTCGTTCAACCTGTCACTCTGCTCCTCGCCGCCGCGTGTGCAGAGAGTCTGAAACTGTCAGGATCATGACGAAGCTGTCTGAGATGCAGTCAGTCCTGTTCCGTCTGCCCTCAGGGCAGGGGAGGGCATCCGTTCACCGATCTGTCAAACCACAGATGAAGACTTTAATATCCTGCATAACTTCTTCTACTGCTCTAACGGTGAGTTGGAGAGTTAGAATCCTTGGACATGCTCTGCTTCTGCATCAGCAGCCGGAGTCCGAGCTTCATGGTGACTCTTTCTTTCTGTTCTGTTTCAAAGATAAATTTAGATGTTCTAAAATGATGTTAATAACTGTGATATAGTCCCGCGACAGGTTGGACATCTCAAAGGAAAACTCTGGTGTAAAATTGATAACATGTGAAAAAGTTTGGGCACCCCTATTAATCTTTATCATTTTTAGTTTCTTAATATTTGGGTGTTTGCAACAGCCATTTCAGTTTGATATATCTAATAACTGATGGACACAGTAATATTTCAGGATTGAAATGAGGTTTATTGTACGAACAGAAAATGTGCAAAATGCAGAAGAAGAATGGTGAGAAGAGTCAAGGACAATCCACAGACCACCTCCAAAGAGCTGCAGCATCATCTTGCTGCAGATGGTGTCACTGTGCATCGGTCAACAATACAGCGCACTTTGCACAAGGAGAAGCTGTATGGGAGAGTGATGCGAAAGAAGCCATTTCTGCAAGAACGCCACAAACAGAGTCGCCTGAGGTGTGCTTTTGCATAACTCTCCGATGCACAGTGACACCATCTGCAGCAAGATGATGCTGCAGCTCTTTGGAGGTGGTCTGTGGATTGTCCTTGACTGTTCTCACCATTCTTCTTCTCTGCCTTTCTGATATTTTTCTTGGCCTGCCACTTCTGGGCTTAACAAGAACTGTCCCTGTGCTCTTCCATTTCCTTACTATGTTCCTCACAGTGGAAACTGACAGGTTAAATCTCTGAGACAACTTTTTGTATCATTCCCCTGAACAACTATGTTGAACAATCTTTGTTTTTAGATCATTTGAGAGTTGTTATGATGAGCCCATGATGCCACTCTTCAGAGGAGATTCAAATAGGAGAACAACTTGCAATTGGCCACCTTAAATACCTTTTCTCATGATTGGATACACCTGGCTATGAAGTTCAAAGCTCAATGAGGTTAACAAACCAATTTTGTGCTTCAGTAAGTCAGTAAAAAGTAGTTAGGAGTATTCAAATCAATAAAATGATAAGGGTGCCCATACTTTTGCACCGGTTAAATTTTGGTGTAATGCATATTGCACATTTTCTGTACAATAAACCTCATTTCAACCCTTAAATATTACTGTGTCCATCAGTTATTAGATATATCAAACTGAAATGGCTGTTGCAAACACCCAAATATTTAGAACTAAAAATGATCAAGATTAATAGGGGTGCCCAAACTTTTTCATATGACTGAATATAAAACATTAAAAAGTTCTTATCTTTGATAAATAGCACACCTCTGTTCTCCCACAGCGTTCCGAGATCCAGAAATTTTAACAGTTTGTCCAAAAACCATCCTTTAGACTGGGAGACAAGGGGGGAAAAATAAAAATGCCCAGAACGTTTTGGAAAAGTCATGAAAAGTTTCCATTTATAAATGAAAAAAATCTATTTTGAGCTAACAAATACGTAAGTTTTGAGTTAATTCAGTAATGTAACTCTACACAGTGGAGCTCTCAGGATCTGACACACATTTTATTATTGAAGATTGTGTGTCTGATTGATTTTAGGCCTACTATAATCAATTTCAATTATAGTTTTAGTTGATTTTTGGTTTTATTGTCCATATCTGCATATCTGTTTTAAAAATTGTATGTTCATTAAATTTGCCTTAAAAATTATCTTCTCCCAGAACAAACATCTCAGACCACCATCATTGAGTTTACAACATATAAATTGTGTGTTTTATTAAAGGTACAAATCTTCAACAGGAAACAAACCTGCACATTTTTTTAAACATAACTTCTATTGTTTTAATGCAACATATTGGGTTTTAAAACACCTTTACAAAAATGCCATTTTGCATCATTTATAATTAATAATAATGATTGTAATAAATCAGATTAAACTGCAACTGAACAGCTGTTTAACTCAAACATAACCAGAACAAACACTGGCGCTGGTGTGAAAACACCTTTAACTGTAGTAAAATAAGACTAAAACAGCAGATACACAATTCACCAGACAGCAGGATTACAGAAACAGCTCTAATGCAGAGCAAATGCACTCAGTCATACTCTGAGTCATATTCAAAAAAACTATAAAAATGCAGCATTAAAATCCTGAGATTGAAACATCATTAGTTAGATCTTTCAGTAAGACATTCAGTCATTGTTCTTAGACTAATACAAATGCTTCTTTCTGACTGTGAGTAAAATGTATGCTTATTTAATATGATGTAAACTCTTTTTATATTTTATTTAGCAATAAAAAAGGTATTGTTAAAAAAGATTTGAAGACCTGAAGGATTGTAAATTGTGTCAACTACACTCTTACACTCTAAAAACTGCTGGGTTTAGACTGTTGGGTCATTTGGACGGGATTAGTTTCTCAGGGGGACGCCTGTGAAAAATATATAAAACTCTTGCATCTGGACTGCAACAAAAAAAACAGGAGGACCAGTGAGTTTTTTATGCTTTCTCGGTCACGAGACATCATGTTCAGTAGCTCCTCCATTTCCACTCACTGTTGTGTTTTTTTTATACATGGATCTCCATGGAAACACACGCCCAAAGTGTAATGACGGTGTGCAACAGTGGACAAATAGCTATTTTAACACAAGGAGACAAAACTCAGCGATCTGGATCCGGACAGGACTAAAATTACTAAAATTAGAGGACGTCTGAGAAAAACACAAATACATGGTTGTTCTAGACTGGAATAAAATCAAGAGAAAATTACCCCAGGAACCCCTGAGAAACTAATCTCATTCAGATAGGGCTTAATATTAAGTGAACTGATAAACTATATAATTATAATTATAATTATGTAATTGTCTGTACATGTATAAATAATTCAATGTCAAAGATTCAAAGATTAGCCACCTTCAGCTTTTGATCAAGTTATGCCTGATTCCACTGTTTTAAGTTGTTTTAAAGTAAACATCAACATTATCTTTATAAATTTAATGCAATTAGCCAATCAGCTGAGTTAATCAGCTAACCAAATCGGTGTTCATTTCGTTAAATACGAAAATGAGACGAGAACTAAATAAAAAAATTAATGCTTGAAAATGAAAGCTATGATTAAATGTATTACACTTTTAATACTGAAACAATAAACTACATATGATTAATGCTAAAAACACACTAGAAGAAAAGACTAAAAGTCTGATTCTCTCTTATATATAAAAACTCATCATCCAGATTCCACTGTATCTGATCTCTATGCTCACCGTGTGGGCGTGTCTATGATGATTTTGAATTGAAGTAGTCACAATTTTTTATTTGTTTTTAGTTTTAAATCAACCTAATTCTAAAATATAGTACTGTGAACCAGATTCTGTCATTCTGTCACAGGTATGTTGATACCATTTAGTTCTAAAGGAGTTAATGTATTTCATAAAATGGTAAAATGTAAAAAGGTGTAGACATACATGTTTATATTTAGTTTATTTTTCTTAGAGATTCAAGATTTCTTAAAATAAGCTCACAAATAAACCTGAAATAAGCAAAAATCTCCCTAAAGTAAGACTTAAACTAATTAAAAATACTCAAATTTATCTTACTTGAAGGATTTTGAGATTCTACACAAATTTAAAGAAATGTTACAAAGAAAGAAAGAAATATATATATATATATATATATATATATATATATATATATATATATATATATATATAAATCTTAAGTGCACGGAACAGAAGAAAACTGTTATTTTGATTTTAGTTTTAATTACTAAAAGTAAGGTGACTTTTTTTTTTTTAAGTGAGACCTGATGAAGGCTGTTGTTCTTAAATTTTACACTTAGAAAAAAACTAAGTTGTATTGCTTTGAAATGAGAGAATTTCTCTTGCTCAGCTAGTCATGCACTAGCTTACTTCTCTCTGATTGGTTACATGCAGTGTGGCCACTGTTCTCATTTGCATATAGTTAACCCTGCTTAATTTTTTCGAGGCACAGTGAGGATACATTCACTGCAATGCAATGCAATGTCGGCTCTCTCCATGTGGTACGAACAGTTTCTGGCACCACTTAAATGCAACATAAATGCTGCTGAAGAAGAAGATATATATAAAGTAGAAAAATATATATATCAGCTGTATATACTAAGCTGTATTTCTGTTACATGATATAATATTTAATGAGGGAGGCACATGAAAGGGAAGCAGGCAGTGTGTTTTCCCAGAAAATCTTACAGCACTTCATGCTTCCCTCTGCTACTGACAACTTTTATGGAGATGTGGATTTCATTTTCCAGCAGGACTTGGCACACTGCCCACACTGTAGCCAAAAGAACCAGTTGGTCTTATAATATAATATTCTAATTTTCTGAGACACTGATTTTTGAGATTTCATTGGCTGTAAGCCATAAAATCATCAACAATAATAAAAAATAAAAATAAAAGAGATTTTAAAATAGATCTCTCTGTGTGTAATACATCTATATAATATATGAATTTTATATTTTTTAACTTTTTAATGATATTCTAATCTTTGGAGATGCACCTTGAAACTCATCGTCGCTGTCCAATGAAAAACACTCATATCCAAAACAGCATCTTTACAGAAGAGAGAAAAAAACATGAAAACTTTCAATGGAAGTCAATGTAAAAAGAGTTTATTTCAGGTCATTTTGAAGAGTTTCTATTGGTCCGTTTATCAAAAAAAAAAATTGGCACTTTGTTTATCTGTACAAATTATGTGGTAAACTAAAAATAATGACAATAATGGAGATAAGTGCTTTTCATTGGACAGCGACGTCATGTCGCTTTCTTTGTGAAAATGACCCAAATTGAGTTTTTTTTTTTTTTTTTTTAACCCCAGCAGTTTTTGGAGTGTACATAAAGTTCTGAAGTTTAATGTTTGAGATAAAGGTTGCAGGATCTGAAGCTGAAGAACTGCAGGTGAAGAAGGATGGATGAATCTTCTGAAGGAAAGCCCAGGAAAATGAGAAAAACAGAGGTGAGAGGTGAGATGAAAAAGATGAAAGTGCTACTGTTCATTCCTCCACTCAGGGTGAGCATAGGCCTGGATGCTACTCTCCCCAGTGTCCACTAGAGGGGGTGAGAAAGACAGAAAATACAGATACAGAGAATTATACAGAGTGTAATTTTACATTACGGATATTTATGTATATCTTTTCATGGGAAAACACTGACAAAATGACACTTTGTCACAATGAAAAAAGTAGTCTGTGTGCAGCAGCTTATATAACAGTGTAAATTTATTCTTCCCTCAAAATAACTCAATATACAGCCATTAATGTCTAAACCACCAGCAACAAAAGTGAGTACAGCCCTTAATGTCCAAACTGAGCACTGCTTTGTCATTTTCCCTCCAAAATATCACGTGACTCGTTAGTGTTACTACATCTCAGGTGTGCATAGGGAGCACACCTTAGCATAGGATGTGTTCAATTTTGTAGTACAGCTCTCACACTCTCTCATACTGGTCACTGAAAGCTCCAGCAAGGCACCTCATTGCAAAGAACTCACTGAGGATCTTAAACGACGAATTGTTGCACAACATGAAGATGACCAAGGCAGCAAAAAGATTACAAACACCCCGAAACTGATGTGCAGCACAGTAGCCGAGATCATCCAGTGTTTTAAAAGTGCAGGGTCCACTCAGAACAGACCTCACGTTGGTCGTTCAAAGAAGTTGAGTGCACGTGAAGCTTAGCGCCACGTCCAAATGCTGTCTTTGAAAAAGATAGGTGCAAGAGTGCTGTCAGCATTGCTGCAGAGATTGAAGAGGTGGGGGGTCAGCCTGTCAGTGCTCAGACTATACGCAGCTATACATTAAATTAAACTGGTCTTCATAGCTGACACCCCAGAGGGTAGCCTCTTCTGAAGTATGTACAAAAGAAAGCCCGCAAGCTATGTGATGTCTTCATGGAGGAGTGTAAAAGCTTTCCAGTGGCAACCTGTGAAGCTTTGGTAAACGGTAAACTCCATGCCCAGGAGAAGTAAAGGCAGTTCTGGAAAATAATGGTGGCCACACAAAATATTGACACTTTTGTTGCTGGTGGTTTTTAGACATTAATGGCTGTATATTGAGTTTTTTTTGTGGGAAGAATAAATGAACACTGTTATATAAGCTGCTGCACACAGACTACTATTCATTGTGTCAAAATGTCATTTTTTCAGTGTTCCCATGAAAAAAAAATTACTTAAATATCTGCAGAAATGTGAGGGGTGTACTCACTTTTGTGATACACTGTAACTTTTTTTTTTTTTTTTACTTTTTTGTGCAAAAGCAATCCTGTGTTTAGTCACAGGAAGGATGTAGGCACATAATCAGGTGCAGTATCTACTCACCTTCCTCCGCCATCTGGAGGCTGAGGGCTGCTATCCGCACTATAATCTCATCTGTACCTTCTATATTCGTACGGTTCATACCAGTGTAGCCTCCCTCATCAGTGCAGTACTGAATGAACCTAAACACACACACATATACACATATATTTGGTCACATAAACACTGAAATAAAATAATACAGAATTTAATTTTAGTCCCTTTTAGTTGTTGATTATATAAAATGCTGCTTAAACTACTAGGTTACTCTAATATACAGGATATAGCATTGAATGCTAATACAAGTGTCTGTATGAAATCTGGAACATGTAGTTTCAGTCTCAGAAGTGTCTTTATTAAGAAGTGTTATTAACTTATGGGATGAAAAAATATTGATATATGCAAATAATTAAGAGAGCACTTAAAAATGATGAGTTTATTTGATTTTACCAAATTAAAAAGCTCCGGAATATAATCAAGAGGAAGATGAATGATCATAAGCCATTAAACCAAACTGAACTTCTTGAATTTTTGCACCAGGAGTAAAGCAGCATAAAGTTATCCAAAAGCAGTTTGTAAGACTGGTGGAGAGAGAGGAGAACATGCAATGTAATGTACCTGGACCAGGTGGAATCGCTGCTGAGGATGATGGGGTTTCCCACCACAATGAGGAGGGACTTGGCTCGAGTCATGGCCACGTTGAATCTCTGCAAGAACGAGATGATTGAGATGATTTTAATAGAACATCTAATGCAGCCAATTAAGAGTTTAAATTTCAGATATCTAATTTTATATATCAGACTGTAATTTAATAAACAGTGTGTATAATATTCACAGTTGTTTTTTATTCAGATAGATAAACAGCACATACTTAAATTAGAAAATTAAATATATATACTGGCAGCTGTGGATGAAACTACTTTGTTACCTTATCTAAGTAGAAATGTATTGGTTATCTATACGTTACTGGGATAATAATCTTTTTTCATCAATTATCTTCTATTTCTTACTTTTTTTCACAATTATCTGAACTTTTAAAAACCGCCTCGTTACTCCTGTTTCATTTCAGCTGGTTTTCATTCCGGCTTCTCATCGTTCAATAAAACCCCTATCCAGATAAATCTCTCCATCCAGATAGAGTGAATCTGATTGTGATTGGATGTAGAGAAGTATAAACATATACAGTTGTGGTCAAAAGTTTACATACACTTGTAAAAAAACATAATGTTATGGCTGTCTTGAGTTTTCAATAAGTTCTACAACTCTTATTTTTCTGTGATAGAGTGATCGGAACACATACATGTTTGTCACAAAAAACAGTCATAAAATTTGGTTCTTTCATAAATTTATTATGGGTCTGCTGAAAATGTCACCAAATCTGCTGGGTCAAAAATATACATACAGCAACAAAATTTGTCAATTTTGGTGATGTAGCGAGTTGTGTCAATCAAATTAGCTTCATGTCATGGCCTCTTCACTTCTTGTAAGTGATTCTGATTGACTACAGCTGTTGACTTCTCATGAGCCCATTTAAATAGGGCTCATTTGACCCAGTGATTAGACTCAGCTACAAAAGCTACAATGGGAAAGTCAAAGGAACTCAGTGTGGATCTGAAAAAGCGAATTATTGACTTGAACAAGTCAGGGAAGTCACTTGGAGCCATTTCAAAGCAGCTACAGGTCCCAAGAGCAACTGTGCAGACAATTATACGCAAGTATAAAGTGCATGGAACAGTTGTGTCACTGCCACGATCAGGAAGAAAACGCAAGCTATCACATGCTGCCGAGAGGAGATTGGTCAGGATGGTCAAGAGTCAACCAAGAATCACCAAGAAGCAGGTCTGCAAGGATTTGGAAGCTGATGGAACACAGGTGTCAGTCTCCACAGTCAAGCGTGTTTTACATCGCCATGGACTGAGAGGCTGCCGTGCAAGAAAGAAGCCCTTGCTCCAGAAAAGGCACCTTAAGACTCGGCTGAAGTTTGCTGCTGATCACATGGACAAAGATAAAACCTTCTGGAGGAAAGTTCTCTGGTCAGACGAAACAAAAATTGAGCTGTTTGGCCACAACACCCAGCAATATGTTTGGAGGAGAAAAGGTGAGGCCTTTAATCCCAGGAACACCATGCCTACTGTCAAGCATGGTGGTGGTAGTATTATGCTCTGGGGATGTTTTGCTGCCAGTGGAACTGGTTCTTTGCAGAAAGTAAATGGGATAATGAAGAAGGAGGATTACCTCCAAATTCTGCAGGAAAACTTAAAACCATCAGCCCGAAGGTTGGGTCTTGGGCGCAGTTGGGTGTTCCAACAAGACAATGACCTAAAACACACATCAAAAGTGGTAAAGGAATGGCTAAACCAGGCTAGAATTAAGGTTTTAGAATGGCCTTCCCAAAGTCCTGACTTAAACCCCATTGAGAACATGTGGACAGTGCTAAAGAAACGGGTTCATGCAAGAAAACCATCACATTTAGCTGAACTGCACCAATTCTGTCAAGAAGAGTGGTCAAACATTCGACCTGAAGCTTGCCAGGAGCTTGTGGATGGCTACCAAAAGCGCCTAGTTGCCGTGAAAATGGCCAAGGGACATGTAACCAAATACTAATGTTGCTGTATGTATATTTTTGACCCAGCAGATTTGGTGACATTTTCAGCAGACCCATAATAAATTTATGAAAGAACCAAATTTTATGACTGTTTTTTGTGACAAACATGTATGTGTTCCGATCACTCTATCACAGAAAAATAAGAGTTGTAGAACTTATTGAAAACTCAAGACAGCCATAACATTATGTTTTTTTACAAGTGTATGTAAACTTTTGACCACAACTGTACCATCCCGACACACTATTGGTTTATTTGATCCACTTTAAGTAGTTTTGAAACTTTTCAGTACTTTTTACACTTTTATTTAAAGAGTAAAAAGCTTGAGTTGATACCTCAATTTCTACAGAAATATTTTAAACTCTAGTATTTATACTTTAATACCTCAGTAGTTTCTGATACAATATATTAAATTAATGTTACTACACCTTTGGGAACATGGATGAAGATATATATAAATATACATATATATATACACACATATCCCTATGCACTATATAGTGCACTACTTATATGTAAAACATGCAGCATTTATATATATATATCAACATATTATTTACTTTTTTTAAAAAATACTTTTAGATGCACTTTTTTTTCCCCAAAGTACATTTTTGGTGTCCCTTTTAAAACAACTTGAAGTGATTTTTTTTAAGAAGAATCTGTTGTTTATCATTATTAATTAGTGAAAATTCAATTGCCTTTTAGTTGCTGATTATATAAAATGCAGGTAGAACTACTACACTACTCTAATATATATATATATAGCTCTGAAAAAAATAAGAAACCACTTTAAAAATGATTAGTTTTTTTTTTTATTTTACCTTATTGAAAACCTCTGGAATATAATCAAGAGGAAGATGGATGATCACAAGCCATCAAACCACCAAACTGAACTTATTGAATCTTTGCACCAGTAGTGATTAGCATAAAGTTATCTAAAAGCAGTGTGTAAGACTGGTGGAGGAGAACATGATGCCAAGATGCATAAAAAATGTGATTAAAAAACAGGGTTATTTCACCAAATAAAACTGTACGAATATGAACTTGTTTTCTTTGCATTATTTAAAGTTATTTCTGCAATAAATGCTCTAAATTATAATATTTTTATTTCTAGTGTATTTGTTTAGTACCTTCTCATTGTTGAGGAAGCCGATGTTGAAATCTGTGTCTATGTTGATGTATTCGCCGCTGCTGCGCACTGTAGACACAATGATCACCCTCCGCTCCTGACCCTGAAACTCCTCCACTGAGCCCACCTGCAACACACACACACACACAGTTTAACAGAGCCGTAAGGAGACAGCACTGAGTGAGGGAGTATCCTAATCTTGCTTCAAGGCCACATCATGCGGATATGGAGATACCTTCAGCTCGTCAATGCCCTTGAAGACTTTCAGCTCCTTATCACACATTCTGATGGCCTTCCTCAGTTTCTCCACCTATAACACACACACACACACACACACACACACACACACACACACACACACACAGTGTAAGTTTTTTTTCTGTCCAACCCAAGATTGCTTAGGGCAGTAGTTTTCAACATGTGAGCTGCCCAGGGGGCTGCTAGGGGGTAGTTGGCCAATTTTTTTCTTATTGTAACGTTTAACTCAGTTAACCCGTGTGGACGGTGGATGGTGTGGTATCCTGGTTATCACATATGTTCCTGTGATTGGTTTAAATCACTGGAATACACTAGATTTAAGTCTCTCTAAGTATTGTGTAAGGGTAAGTTTATTTTTTCTTATTTTAGAAATATCAATCTTAAAAAGTTTTACTTCTAATTTTCACATTATTTTAATTAAAAAGCCAAAAAAGTCAAGTTATTCTGATTCTTGTGTCCAAATCTTTGCTTTATTTACTTTTATTTTACTTCACTCATTTTGAGATTCTGAGATCCCATTTTTTTAAGAAGTCTTACTAAGAAAAATATTTTTTTGTTTAATTTAAGCATATGTCTTAATTTACATATATTTATTTTAATTAACACATATCTATTTTAATTAAAAAGCCAAAAAAAAGTCAAGTTATTCTGATTCTTGTCCACATTTTTGCTTTGTTTAACTTTGCTTAATTTAAGCATATATGTCTTAATTTACATATATTTTGAGATGCACTGTATGGTTCACACCTGTATTTACCTTTGCTTGGCATTTATAATCAGATCACTCAGCATGTTAATCCCAGGTGTGAACAGGGAACAGAGTCATTTTCTCCCCAATTTGGAAAGACAATTACCCAATTCCAGTTCATATGCACTTCCCATATTACTACAATGCTCCTGGACACTATGAGGGTGAGGGTGAGACTCCGCCTCTTTTCAAACTGTCTCCAATGCAGAATCATTTGGCAGCATCACATCGCACTTGGAGGAGGAAAGCACTGGATCCCCAGCTATAATACATCAGCTAACAAATGCCTGTGCCAGCTATTCTCTCAGACTTTGGCTGCTGATGGAGAACCGGCATGACCCTATTATTAGCAATTATTAGCTAATATTACTTTTCATTTTAATGTATGTTTTTTTTTTTTTTTATTGAGTCTCCCTGCCACCCATTGCCATTTACTGATAATTAAAGTTGAATTTAATATAATTTTATATTTAGAACAGTTCCTTCCTGCTCTCCCCCACCTGTTTCCTGTAGGGAGTGATGATGCCGATGTCTTTGGGCGAGATCTTGGCAATGCCCTTCTTGCCCTGCGTCGTCAGCAGCAGCTTCTTCAGGTAGTCGATGACTTTGGTGATCTCAGTGGTGTTGAAGAAAGACGGACTGCTGGACTCCCGCTCATCCTTCCCCTGTACCCCATGGAATATCAGAGGAAAACCCTGAAACATGAAGAAATAAGCAGAGAGAACAACTCAGGACTGACAATTTAGTCTTTACTGCACGTGCAGAGTAGACCATGTGTGTAGTCTCTATGTTCAAATTTCTAGAGAGCAGCTTCATTTTATAGGAACTTACACCAACCAAGCATAACACTATGACCACTTCCTTGTTCCTACACTCATTATACATGAATTTTGGACAAGACAAGGTAAGATGTGCTGCATCTTTACTTGTTACAAAAATTTAAATGTAAGGAATCATTCCAAACCCACATTATCACTAAAGCCAGAGCCGTTTTTCAATGCTTTCTGTAATAACTACATAACACAGTACTGTACTTTTACTTTCAGTACTTCAAAACTACATTTTACCAAAAACTACTTGCAATACTTAAGTACAAAAAATGTTTTCCCTTAAGTGTGGAGTTTAAAGAACACTTAAACTTCTTCTCAAGGCACTTTTTAAAGGTTAAACACTTTTACTTTCCCTCCGGATCTCTAGTTTTAATGGATCGGCTTGTTCTGCCAGCTGCCAGCAGAGGGCGAACACAGAAATGCACTGACACCCACAGGAACTCCAACTCCCATAATTCCAAGAGGTGATCAGTTCAAATCAGGCACACCAGTTGGCACTGGTATATAAGGCCATGGCTCACCTTTGTAGAGGGGTGACCGGGGGTAACCAGACAAGAAGGTATTGACCAGACAAGAACAGAAGAAAAAGAAAATAAAAGAAGTAAAAAGAGCTCTCAAAAGAAAGCCAAATATGTCTATAAAAAGGAAACATTCATAAAAGAAATAGACTTACAAAAAACAAGGAGATTTTAATAGAAAGCTACACAAAAAAAAAAAAAAAAAAATATATATATATATATATATATATATATATATATAAAAAGAGAGCAAAAAAAATCTCAAAAGAAAGCAAAGATATCTTAAAGAAAGCCACAAAAAAAGAAAAGAATATATCTTAAAAAATAGACAGCAAGTCTTTCCTATGTTCATTTCTTTTAAATTTGTTTGTTTTATTAAATATTTCTCTGTTCTGTTTTAAGTTTGTTTGCCCTGTCATGGAAACTTAGGCTACATTCACATTACCAGGCTTAAGTGACACAAATCAGATTTTTTTATCAATGTGGTACAGATCAGATTTTTTCATGGCTGTGTGAACATGCCAAATCCGTTTTTTCTTCAAATCAGATTTGGGTCACTTTCATATGTGGTCCTAAATCGGATACGTATCTGATCCATGGTAGTGCTTCTCTCTCGTACCCACAACACATCTCTTGGTGCAGCTATAGCTTCAGACCAGCTGTTTACTGTTTCTACACTCCAGCAAAAGATGCTCCACATATGAGCTGCTAACAAACTCATCCATTTCCCTTTATAAAGCTACGAGTCTCTCGTCTCTCTAATATGAGGTTTTTCATTGTTGGTGAAGAAGGAGACGTTTATACAGGTATCAGTGTGAGCATGTGAGGCGTTTCAGGGACAGATTCGTTCACATTACACACAGATACAGATCACTTATGTATGTGAATGTGAACCGACAAGATCCGACAAATCCAATCTGAGCCAAAAACCGGATTTAAGCATTGTGGTTTGTAATGTGAACGCAGGTTCTGCAGCAATCCTCTTTAACCAGGTTCTAATCATCATCTGCAGCTGAAGCCCACTGTAACTCACTCTCTTAGGGAGGTGCTCCCAGTTGCAGTACAGGCTGGTGCTGTACTCGTCTGCACGCGCCTGCAGCTCTCCATCATAGAACATCTCGTTGGGGATCTTCAGGATGGATCTGTGAGATCTGTATAAGAGAGATGGAGAAACTGGTGAAGAGCAGAACAAACAGATCCACAATAAAATACATTTCATACTGTTTACAGATTTACATTTCTGTTAGTTTAGTTTAGTTTATTTCGGTTCATCACACACTTTCACACACACAAAAAAGAAGAAAAGAAAGAAAAAGAAGAAGAAAAAAGAAAGAAGAAGAAGAAGAAGGAAAAGAAAGAAGAAGAAGAAGAAGGAACCTGTTGGCACTGGTATATTAAGCCTTGGCAAGCAGGACACCCTGTCGCACCTTTGTGTGACCAGTAACAAAGGGTATTGACCAGACAAAAACAGAAGAAAAATGAAATAAACGAAAAAAAGGAGATCCTAAAAGCAAGCCAAAAAAACAAGATCTCAAAAAAAGAGAGAGAAAAAAAAAAGAAATTTAAAAAGAAAGCAAAAAGCTCACAAAAAATCAAGGAGATCTTAATAGAAATCCACACAAAAGAAAAAAATATATATATATATAAAGAAAGCGAAAAAAAAAGAAAAGAAAGCAATTACATCATGACATAAAAAAGTACAAATCTGTGCTTTATACATTAAGAGTGCATGTGAAATGAGGTGGAATAAACAATAGTATTTGTAAAAGCAAACTGATCGTCATCATCGTACCTGTAGTTCTGCAGCAGCTTGGTGACGTAGCGAGGGTTGAATCCAGTTTCTCCCTTCTGATACAGAGGGTTTTTGGTCATCAGTCTCTCCAGAAGTGACAGACCTAGAATAACATAATCAATAAAGCAATGGGTTTTAATCATTAATTTAAGTTTAAATGATTTAAAATCACATTTAAATAAAGCACACTCTGATTAATGCAAATAGTTTAAAAGTGAGCCAATAAAAAGAAAGCATTCAGCAGCTCAGAAGCTAAATGTTGACAGTTAAAAACCTGATATATATAATTCTTTGTCTACTAGAAAATATTCAATAACTCCTATAAATAATGTATCAATTTAATTAATATGCAACTTTAAAGTAACATGTTCTAGTATCAGCTTTGGCTTAAAGTGTCAGTCTGTATTATTTTGTTTCTAAACTGAAAGCAGAAGCATTTCTGAGTGGAGAAGAATATGGATAAAATATTGTGTTTAATGCTACCAGTGTGCTGGAACGACCATCCCTGCTAAGCCTATTAATATATTCATTCTAAAAATGAAATGAATGGGATGTCGGATCACTTTTCGTGGGAGTTCTTCTTCTTCTGGCTGCGTCACACGTCTTTACGTACTTACGTCACACGTACAGCCTCTAAAAGAGGATCCGGCTCAGTTTTACTGAGCGCGAGCGACTGGTGGAGCATTGGAGACTTCAGAAGGGGAAACTCAGAGCTCAGTAGCTCCTCTATTCACTCATAGTAAAACCAAAGAAAGGAGTGAGAAGGAGTGAAGCTTCCTGACAGAGCTCTCTCTCTCTCTCTCTGACTGAACCTAACCTGGATTCGGATTCATCCGCTCTGAAAGGAGACCGCATCACACCCGCCCAGTTTAACATGGTTCTTCCGCATGCTCTGTGCAATTACCCATTCTCACCAGAGAGGGCACTAAATCCCCCAAATCCCAAAACTTATGGACAGCAGCTTTAAATTGCTCTTTTTATGTAAAAGTCAAGTACAGCCCCTTTTGTTCCCCTTGATTAATGTGTGTAAAATTATGACTTTTATCTATAACATTGCATAACTTTAATTTTAATAGTGCCCAATGATCAATACAGATCAAATTAAGCTTGATAAATAATAAAACTGTTACTAAAAATAATTCAGAAACTGTTTTAAAAGATTCAGTTACTAATATAAATGATTCAGAAACTGTTATAAAAAAAACAGTTACTAATATAAATATTTCAGAAACTGCTATAAAAGATTCAGCTACTAATATAAATAATTAAGCAACTGTTATAAAAGATTCAGTTACTAATATAAATAAATCAGAAACTGCTATAAAAGATTTAGTTACTAATATAAATAATATAAATAAATCAGAAACTGCTATAAAAGATTCAGCTACTGTGGGGCCCTAATTAAGATATTAGGGATCAATATATGTTATACTACTCATATATTAGTACATTTGGCCATATATGAACGAGTTCATTGAGTTCTGTTAAAACTCTGTCTGCTCTTCCTCAGTAAGGCCCAGTCTGTACCAGGCACGGCTGTGAACTGAGGGGGAGGCAGTTGTGATATATGATAATAACTGGCCATAGTTGGAAAGTACCCAGAAAAGCTCTTCATAAGGCTGAGAACGGCTATCCAGATTCAGTAGTCATACCAGGTGTCTCAAGAGGCCCAAAGTTAGTCTTCTCCCACGGGAAAGCTGGGCAGGTGAACGACAGGGTTTTAAAAAAAAAACATACCATATTGATTTGTCCACGATTAACTCCAAAAATGGGAACATGGCATGATGACAAGAGATGGGGCCGGAAGAATCCGCCCTAAAACTGAACATGTATGGTAACGATTATATTCAACCGATGTATAGTTATATAATGTTAAAAGGTGGAGCTTAAAGCCCCCACCTTTGTTCACCCAAATACTGTATAAAAGTGTGTGTATTTCTTTGTGTTGTCAGAAGACTGAAGCTTCCTGACCCTATCTGGCTGACTTCAAGAACAATAAAAGATTCAGCTACTAATATAACTAATATAAATAATTCAGCAACTGCTATAAAAGATTCAGCTACTAATATAAACAACAAAACTGATGCTCTCAAAGGCACAGCTGTTAACTGAAAGCCTGAATTCCAGGTGACTCTACATCATAAAGCTGACTGAGAAAATCCAGCAGAGATGTGACAAACTGTCTAATCTATGCAAGAGATGCTACTTTAAAGAATCTAAAATCTGAAATATATTTTGGTTGGCTTAACATTTTTTACTTTACTGAATAATTCCATATGTTTTTTGTTCATAGTCTGAATGGATTAAGGATTAATCTGCCATACAGAACATTTTAAAATAATGAAAAAACACTGAATTTAATGTGCAAATGTACAGAACTTTAAGGAATGAGGGACTATGATATCATATTTTTAATTAGTAATAAAATATAATTTAAGACATGAGAGAACCTGAGTCACAAAACACACAATTTTAGAGGGAATAAGGTTCAGAAACTCACCCAGTCCGTACTGAATAGCGATGGGAGATCTCAGAATGGGTCCCAGCTGCTTTGGATCTCCAGCCAGTACCAGCTGCCCTGTCTCTGCACGCAGCAGACCTGAACACAACCCCATAAAACTCAACTGTCACCTGACTGATGCTAAAACAGCTTAGGACCTGGTAGATATTTCTGTAATCTGAGGTTTGGACAATGCAGCTATTCATTATAACATTAATTATATGAATTTAAAGCCAAATTATGCAGCATTTACTTGAAAATAATATATGAATAATTTTAAAACAGTGTACTAAAATATTCTACTATCTTTTAATTTGGAGAATAGCTTCTGTTTCATTGCTCCATTAGGCTTGGCACACTGCAAAAACTACGCAATGTTGTGCTTCATATTTGTGTAAAATTCTATAATATTACTCTACTGCCTCAGTCCGCATGCTTATATCACTTTTTAATATCACTTCTGTATCTCTCAGCTTGTCCAGAAATGCATGTGTAAAGCAAATTCCTCTTCTCGACTGTAGAGGGAGCCCAAGAGCAAGAACTACCAACCCATGATCAATTTACATATTGCTATCCCATGACTTTAAGTATTAATTAATTTGTATTAATGTATTAGAAATGTGTGATAGTTGAGGGATGATCTGAATTCTTACCAGCGATGCCGATGATAGCCTCAGACTCCACAGCATGACCAGCTTCATCCACAAAGATATGAGTGAAATGACCCGCAGGTAGTCCACCAGTGACCAGCCTACACACACACACACACACACAGATAAAAACATGTTTAAATTTCTGGGTTATAAAGTGCACCTGAATGTAAGCCGCACCCACTAATTTTAAAAAGAATAGTTGTACATATAGAGACCAAAGTTGTCCATATTATATAATATAATATACGACAGTAAAGTCGTAATATTAACTTTTGGCAAACTTGAGCAAAAGTTACTCTTCACATGCGGCCGGTTTTGTAAAATTATTTCTTGCCATTTTTCATCCAAGCCTTCCTCCCAGCTCAGAGCACCACTTTAAATCCACGATTCACACTGATGTATGACTAATATTGCATTGATTTGGAAAATGTATAAATAGAAGTGCACTGCTGAGGTAAATGTATGACTAAAATTGCACTGCTGAGGAAAATGTATGACTAAAATTGCATAGCTTAGTAACATTAATGATTAGAAGTACACTGCTGAGGTAAATGTTTGACAAAAATTGCATAGCTTAGGCTAATGTATGACAAGAAGTGCACTGCTAAGGTAAATGCATGACTAAAATGGTACAGCTTAGTTAAATGTATGCCTAAAAAGTGCATTGCTTAAGTAAATATATGACTAAAAATGCATAGCTTAGAAAGAATTATGATTAGAAGTACATTGCTGAGGTAAATGTTTGACTAAAATTGCAATGCTGAGGAAAATGTATAGCTAAAATTGCATAGCTTAGGCGAATGTATGACTAGAAGTGCACTGCTAAGGTAAATGTATGACTAAAATTGCACAGGTTAGGAAAATGTATGACTAGAATAGCAATTCTGAAATAAATGCATGATTACTGTAGCAAAATTTCAAACTGCAGTTCTGTATTTTTTATATATACAATTTATTCATCAGTAAAAAAAAATGCAAATTTAATGAAATTTAATGAAATCTCCATCATCAGTCATTGGTAATCAGTCTTTGGCTAAATGCTTTACTCTATTTGTTTTAAGACTATTTGTTGGTGCATCCCTATATAATACAGAATATATCTCAATACAATAATATAGTCCAGATTAAGCTTGATTAAATAACTCTTTTTTTTATTTTACCTGCCAGCTGTATAGGCAGTGGTGACCAGGATCTTGTAGTCCATCAGCTCTTCTTTACTCGGGTACTCGTAATCATCACCACTGAGATTACAGCAGTCCTAAACAGAGCCAGAAATCACGTTTAGTGATGATACTGAAAACATGATTTATCAGATTTTTATAATCAGCTCCTCACCAGCAGGCTGGGGGGAATCTCTGCAGGGCTGCGGCTGAGAGCGTAAATCCTGTAGACTTTGTGAGAGTCAACGTGAGGCAGCAGCTTCTCACACAGCTGATCTGCAGCACTGTTGGAGGGAGCACACGCCAGGATACGGGCGCCAGGTATACACTTCTCCACCTGAGAGAGAGAGACAGAGAGAGAGAGGGGACTGGATTTAGCAATATAGGCTTTTAATCAATCAATCAATCAATCAATCAATCAATCAATCAACCTTTATTTTCACTCAGGAAAAGTATTGAGGGTGACCCATATTTACAATGTTGCTGAGCATTTACAGCATCAAAGGGAGGGATTGAAAACATTAAATAAGAAATTAAAAAATAATAAGGAATAAAATAGTTAAAAAAAGAAACAAAAAAAGAAATACTAATTTTATAATTGTGAATAATATATAAAATTCTAAAAGACCATAAAAAACTGACAAACAAAAAGTAAAGAATTTATAAAATATTAAATAAAAAGGTAATAGTAAAAGTGAAGTAAAATAATAAGAATGATAAGAAATTATAAAATTAATAATGAACATAGGAATCAAAATATAAAACATTAGAATAAAAAGAAAATAAAAATGTAATAATAAATAAATAAAAATAATTGAATAAATAAACAAATAAAATATAAGAAAAGGATAAACTTAAAAAAAAAACTATATAACTGCTTCACAGAAAGCTGGAATGCGTTCTTTTATTTTATTTATTTTTTGTCAATCAGTGTACAGTAGTTTTATAGCTTTCAAGGTTTTTAAATCCTTCTAAACCTCACACACACTGCCACAGTCCTATAACTCAAGCCTACTTAAAGCTTCTTTTTTATAAAAACAAAAATATGCTCACCCTAACAAAGACAGTGGCTGGTCTACATGTGTACCAGACAGTATCAGTTCCAGCGTGAAGGCCATGCTGATAAAAGCTCTAGCTCTCTCCGTTTTTTTTTCTTCTCTTTGTGTGCTCATATCTACTCGTTTACTCCCAATGTCTGCCCCCTCCCCCTTTATAAACTCCATCCAAGAACTGAGACACACTACTGTACACTCCCTTCCAACAAGGAAGACATTTTTCAGCCATTATACCATTATCTCAAGAGTTTTTCACTTAGCCCAGTACATTGAGAATCAGAGCACTAACTGGATAACCCTCTCAAGAGTGCATCACTCAGCCCAGTACAGTAAGAACACTTGGCTGGAATTACAAAATGATGGATGAGGATGATGCAATATGCAAACATATAGGTTAGCCTGGTATAATAGCAAACAAAAAACATGCTAGGGATATTATACTGAATATTGAATAATATGTTTAATAATAAGGTTGCTCTTTTGCTTTTTAAGCTTGTATCTACATATTAGAAGTGTGCATTGGCAAGAACACACACACACACACACACACCTTGTCTGGTCAGAAACAAGGATTATTAACAGTTATGATGCTTTCTGCAAGGTACATAATAATCATAATGGCTCAAAAAAATTCAAAATTCACATTTATGTGCTAATTAAGAACAATACCCAGCTTTTAGAGCGAGACCCATTTTTTCCATTAATGTTTGTAAAAGCTAGCCATGAAAGTAATTGGAACACTTGAATTAAACTACCATATTTTTCAGACTATAAGGTGCACTATTTTCTGGTCTATTTTCATACATAAGGTGCACCAGATAATAAGGATCATTAAGCAACACTATTAAGGATGCCTACATCAAAGTCATGTTTCCCTTCTAATGGTCGAAGATGGGGGAAGCGTCTAAGTAAACAAAACTGTAATTCTTTATTAAAAAAAAAATAAAAAAAATTCTCTCCTGAAAACTGTTTATTTGGGTGAGTAAAGCGCTTCTGCTTATTTACAGTAAGCTTAGATTTCTAATATTTTGTCTAAGGGTGAGTTTTCAGTGAAGTTTCTCCAGCACTAAGTCTAGGTGCAGCAGCATTTGCATTAGCTGCACGATAGCGCTAAACTGAGGAACGCTGAGGGATCCAGTAACCCAGGGCGCTATCAGCTTGCAGCTTATACCATTTAGCTTGTTTTAACACGGCAAAAACACACAGACTACAGTCCGATATACTTCGCCTCTGAATGGCGACAGAGCTAGACCTGTGGTTAGCAGCTAATGCTAATGCTGCTGCACCCAGCCTTAGTGTTGGAGAACCTTGAACACTGAAAACTCACTCTTATAATGCTGTACTTTAGCGGAGTGGCTCCTTAATACCTGACTGGTAGAATATAAACATAATGCGCACCAGATGATTTTTGGGAAACTGTTGATTTTTGTGAAAATTTTGTGAAGGATTTCAAGTGCACCTTATAGTCCAAAAAATAGTGTAAATGGATAAGCAAGTAATTACAATATAGCAATATAGTGTATCTTTGAGTTTGCTGTTTTGAACTGTTTTGATACTTTTAAGACATTAATAAAATGATCTAAGCAGTTAAAGTTCATGATTAGCTTTTAGTGGAGTCGGGTTACATATAATTAGTCTGTGTGTATGTTTGGATAAGTGTTTAATGCCCATGTTTGCATTTACTACATGTTTGTTTGCTTTAGCAATTAGCGAAACCTGACCTACCTGTTTTATAGCTTCCACCATGGTGACGGTTTTGCCTGTTCCTGGAGGCCCAAACACCAGATATGGGGCTGGTTTAGACACTCCCTCCACAATGTTACACACTGCAGTGTACTGCTCATGATTCTTCTCCAAAGTACGATCAAAGAGCCTGATTGCCAACACACATATACAAAAAATTAAGAGATCACTTAATCACAGTTTCTGAATCAGTTTCTCTGATTTTGCTATTTATAGGTTTTATAGTAAAAGGAACATTGTGGTTTTATTCTATAAACTACAGACAACATTTCTCCCAAATTCCAAATAAAAATATTCTCATTTATAGCATTTATTCGCAGAAAATGAAAAATGGCTGAACAATTTGGTGGAATAACTCTGGTTTTTAATCACAGTTTTCACGCATCTTGGCATCATGTTCTCCTCCACTTGTCTTACACACTGCTTTTGATAACTTTATGCTACTCACTCCTGGTGCAAAAATTCAAGTAGTTCAGTTTGGTTTGATGGTTTGTGATCATCCATCTTCCTCTTAATTATATTCCAGAGGTTTTCAATGAGGTAAAATCAAATAAACTCATCATTTTTAAGTGGTCTTTTTTAATAACAAGTACATGATTTCTAAACTTGTTACATGACTGTGTTCTGAGCTGCAAAACTAAAGAGTTACATACAGAGCAACATACAGACATGAACACGTATCATTTGTAACAGCAGAAAATACTTTGTCTAATTAGTGAAGTGCCATCAATCTGTCATCAACTGTCAGTGAGTAATCCAGCTCAGAATAACAGTTAGCACCATATGTAGCAACACTCATAACTGATGTGGAAGATTGGCCTTAAGATAACAAGCTTAGCTTAAAATAATCATGCTAGCCAAAGCCTTAACCTATAATTAAAACACATATTACACAAATATATCTATGTAAGCTATAATCTATATTCTAGTAATCATTAATCACTGAATCAAGAGTTAGTCACTAATCCACATGTAGACACATTCTATACTTGATTAAATGAATCACGTATGCCTCTCATATCAGCAGCACTGACCCGTGTCCCAACCGACCCAAGAGACCCTTGAACGGGTCAACGACAGAAAGCATACTTCCTCTTCAAATGCTAAACACCTTGAGGTTACAGAGCTTAGCAGACTAAAGGGTTCTAACCTTACATTAAAAGATTGCGTCTACAAAATTATACATACAGCTTCAAGCTTTGTTAAAGATATACTAACTAACTAATCTTACTGTAGATGTAGTAAAACTATTATCAACAGAGAGTATGAACTGGGCTACTGTAAATGTAGGAAAGCATGATCAAGAGAGAATGTGAACCTTGATGAACCCAAGGCCTGTCACAAAGGGGAAATGAATCTTCCCCTTGTCACCGAAGCAAGGGAAGTTAGCAACCCACGATTCCCCAGAGGGCCTACTGGACAAAGGTCAATCAATACCTCTCACGGGTCCCGAGAAGGTCTAAAAAAACTAAAGTGTAATGCATAACTATACCATATTTGGAAGAATAAGCATAAAACGAGAACTATTACTCATTCATGCCTAGCAACCACCTAGCAACCTAGATACGTCAGAGAGGGGTATATAATATGGAGTCAGAAGCTACGAGGTTGAAGAACTTGGGGCGACGTCTAGCTTAGGCTAGGATGCATGCCTGTAATGTTCTTCCCAGATCTGAAATAAATCATACTTGTTCACTCTCAATCTCCGTGTCGTCTGAATTCCTTGGATCAACGAACATGCAACACAAAAGCTAAGATATTTTTCTACACTGATAAGGCTTCAGAATAAGTTAGGAATCCCCAGGCCAGACAGGTTTAATGAATAAATAACTAACTATCAAAACTGGCCTAATGTTGTAAGAGATATATAGTATTTACAGTATCTGTATGCATTCAAGCTGTGCACAAAGGGCAGATATTATGGCAAGGACTACTGAACTAAGTAAAGAAAAAAATACTTGAAGAAATGAAGGTCAATCAGTCTAAAACCTTTTAAGAAATTTGAAAGTATTCTCTAGTGCAGTCTAGCTCTGTTGTACAGGATAGGCTTATCAGAATTACAAGCCTCGGAAACCACAAGTGAACAGCTCCTCAGATAAGAGCATCTAAATACTAAATCACAGAGTATTTTGGTGTGTTTAACACTTTTAAGTTACTTCATGATTCCTTATGTGTTTCTTCATAGTCTGAATGACTTCAGTATTCATTTACAATGTAGGAATAAAAGAAAAACGTTCAATTAGAAAGTGTGTCCAAACTTTTGACAGAAATATACAGTACAGTTTCCGGTGAAAATGGTTATATATATTTAGCAGAGAGAAGAAGAAAGCTCACTGACTTTAAATGAGGTTTGGTGCCTGAAGATGGAGCCGTTGACCCCGTGGGGAACAGGACCTCCTCCAGATTGTGGTCGACGGCCAGCTGCACAGCGCGGTGCTGGAGTCTCATCAGCAGCCGGTTAAAGGTGAACTCCACCTGAAACTTCATGTTGTTTATGAAGGAGGACAGGAACCTGCAGAACCACATACACAGACAACAGAGTTATGTCTAGTCTTAAAAAAACAAAACAAAAAAAAAACAATAGAAAACCACAAAAGCCTGTGAACACTCCATTTCACTAACTCCACAGAAGCTTTCAGCTACAGCAAACAATTAAGAGTGTAGGAAAATAATGTTATATCAGAGTATTGTAGTATTTTTAATTATATGTTTCAATATACAGTACAGGACAAAAGTTAGACACACCTTCTCTTTTTCAATGTGTTTTCTTTATTTTCATGACTATTTACATTGTAGATTCTCACTGAAGCATCAAAACTATGAATGAACACATGTGGAGTTTTATGTACTTAATAAAAAAATGAGCTGAACCTCCACAGTCACCGGACCTGAACCCAATCCAGATGGTGTGGGGTGAGCTGGAGCACAGAGTGAAGAAGGCAAAGGGCCAACAAGTGCTAATAAACACCTCTGGGAACTCCTTCCTTCAAGACTGTTGGAAAACTTTTCATTTCAGGTGAACACCTCTTGAAGCTCATTGAGAGAATGATGCCAAGAGTGTGCAAAGCAGTAATCAGAGCAAAGGGGGGCTATTTTAAAGAAACTAGAATATTTTTTTGTTAAGTACATAAAACTCCACATGTGTTCATTCATAGTTTTGATGCCTTCAGTGAGAATCTACAATGTAAATAGTCATGAAAATAAAGAAAACGCATTGAAAAAGAGAAGGTGTGTCCAGACTTTTGGCCTGTACTGTGTGTTTATTACAAACCTCCAGAAAATGATTTTATTAAAGATAATTAAACATGTTAGCAAAGTTTACTCACCATTTTTTTTGTGTTTATTTAACAAATTATCAGCAGTTCTGGCATTTTTATAAATGTTTTATTCATATTATAAAAGTGTTATATATGCAGTAGTGTGTTGTTAGGTCAGGACCTAAAGTGAAGGGACATTTAGAGAAAGATTCTAAAACTGAATGTCATAGTGACCTCAACATTTTTACCACACAAATATGTGTAAAATATTGATATTTATAAATATTTATACCAATAAACCAGCCTCAATAAAACAGACATTGAAGTTGAAACATTTGAAACTTTATCAAATTCAGAAAAGGCAATAAATATGAATCCCAAAATTAATGGCAACCATTTTTTTAGAGACCTTAAACACTGAATGGGGTCAAATTGACCCCAAAGATAATAGGAGGGTTTATCGAAAATTGGATTTTTGGGGAAAAAATCGAAGATTATTTTTTAAGGCCATAATCGCCCAGCACTAATCAAGGTGAAGCAATATTTGCTACATATCTAGTAGTAACATTAAATCTTTCCATGAATTTGCTTTGTGCTATTCGATATTGAAACTGCAGACACACCAAAACATCATATCCAGCATCTGAAACTCAGCTTACTTTGAGGAGAAGCCCAGTTTGAGCTTGTCGAGCTCCACCCGGTGCACATAGCCCTTATATTTGGTGACAAACGGCAGATTCAGATCTTTACTCTTAGTGAGCAGCAAGTGATCACCTCTCAGCACTGAGGGACGATTCTCAGACACACCTGGAACCTGGAGACAAAGATGAGCCGTTATCTTCCTAACGAAAAGGATGCTGAATGGAGTCTCATGATATGTGGGAATATGGGTTTACCTCCAGCTCCAGAAGCTTCTTGTTCTGCTTGTCCTGAGTCATGGTGACGTTTTCTTTGTTGTATCTCTTGATGTCCACCAACATCTGAGCCTCCTCCAGATAGAGCAGCAGATGGAAGCGATCTGCATAGTTCTGGAAACTCAGAGGAGTTTCCAGCAGAGACCTAAAAACACACATCACCACACAGAAACATTTAACCAGAAAAATTTAACTGTCTGGGCAGGTATATTTATTTCACATTTCCAAAGACAAAGACAATGATGAGTAGGATGAGTGTGGTGGGTCACATACTTCTTATCCTGGAGATGACCCCGGGGAACTCTTGAAGCGTCTTTCAGGATCGTGGTTAGATCATTGATGTAACCTGGACAATTATAGTCCTGTAATAGAACCTCATATTCAAGACGATTTAAGACCTGACTGCAGGAGACACAATCAAATCAAAAAGGCAAATTAGAAATCGATGGGAATAATGCAAAATACTGGAAAAAGAAAAAAAAGCTAAAATTGTATCCACACAATTCATTTGGAATCAGTAACACATCTGTCACGATAACACAACAATTTTTCATGACGATTTATTGTCCCAGAAAATATTGCGATTAACGATAATATTGTCATTTTAAAGCACCACTATAGAAAATGCTTTTTCCTAATTCTGGGCTCCCAAAGGTGCTTTAAGACAATGTGCCACACAATAATAATAATATACTAGCATAATACTACTATTACACCATTTTACAGTTAAACTAACTTTATATTATTAAGAGCAGACATTGGGCTCCCAATATAAAAATATTTTAATATCCTAAACAACTAAAACAAGTAAAGTACACCCACCCTGGGTTCTGAAAAACTGCACTAAATATTAAACAGACCCTTATTTAAAAAAAACAACAAATAGATTAAAGTAACATTTACATTCATTATTTTTTAAAATATTGAAAAACATGTGGAAACATGCGGCTGTTATCGACGTCGGCAAAATTATCGCGATAAAAAAAAATTATCGCACGATAAGTCAATAACATAGTTATCGCGACATGCATAGTAACACATTATATTTTTTACATGCAAATTAGTTATACTACCAAGTTTGACCCCTTAACTTCTGCTGTAATCTGCCCCTAATCTGCTATCAAATGCAATCCTTTTTAATTGAGCTAAACTGCTGATAATATACTGCTATGATCAAACGCTGTCTCTGCTGCTCCATGCTGTTTACACACTAAGACCGTGGTATGTTCTCTGGTAAAGCAGCTTCACACTGCACAGATACAGTTTTACACACTGGAACACAGAACTTTTTTCGCTATATTTACTTTCTTGCTCCCATGCCAGACAGTTCTGATCAATCAGAGGAGACTATTTGCTTGTGGGGTTTATTGGTGCGCATTTTGGTGCGTTTTTTATGCATGTGTGAAACCAAACCAAACAAAGGGAGAAACACTCAGAATAAACAAACTTATCAACTGAACCAGACCACAGAAACTTTCACAACTACAGGTGTGAAAACGCTCTTTTACACTCAGCAAATCAAGTTCTAATTCAAAAATCCTTACAACTAAGCTGAGATGATTATAATAATATAAAAAAAGTTTTCTTTATTGAATTTAATCCTTTAATTGACACCACTAATATAATTATTTTACAATTCTAAATTGAAATTTACATTTCTTACATATAATATTTTATTTACATTTAAAAACCTACTATAAAAACTTGTAGCTCAAGAAGAACAAGTGTGATTAATCACAGCTAATCACAGAACATTGTCGTGATTAGTCTGATAGTTTGACACCACTAATTTGAATTAAATTACATTGTGCTATGTTGCAAAATATGAAAAAATTAAGTTAAAAACAAATTAAAGGCAAATAAAATGTAAGGAACACTGCACTTGGTCCATTACTATAAAACAGCCACAAAAAAATTGTGTTTTGGAAAATGAAGTGTAATGGGATGGAGTGCTACAGACTAGTAGCTCTCCAGCCCAGAGGGTTGTTGAACCCAATTGCAGAACAGTTGATCTCAAAGCAGGTAAACCCAAGAAGAAAGGAATAAATAAATAAATAAATAAATAACTAAACACGCCGCTCCTCACAGGGGATCGAACCCGTGTCTTCAGGGTCACGGTACAATACACTATCGCTGCACCGGATATTGAATTGAGACACGGCCAGGAAAAAAAAAACGCCCTTATAAGGAGATAGGGAGCCCAAGAACAGGTGGAAAAACGAAAACGGGTGGAACCTAAAGTAACGCTGAGCGCGACAAAGAGGGTAGGAATGTAAACAAAAGCTCACAGGAGAAGCGTTTTATTTTTATTTTATTTTAATTGCCACCTATTGCAGACCCCTGCTATATAGGAACTATAATGCAGAATATTATTAGAGTCTTGGGGAGATGGGCAGGTTGTTTGAGGAGCTGCTCTACTACGTACCTCTGTGGTTTCTGTCCCTCGTCCACGTTGTATTTCACATTTGGGAGGCTGCTCAGTCGGAATGGTTTGTACGGCTCGACAGGCGCCAGCGCCATAACCAGCTGATTCCTGAACTCCGCCTCTATGAAGCGCACAATGTGGAACGGTCTGGAGGACAGGTCTGTGCTTTTAAACTCAAAGGCCACTGTAGAAGCAAAAACACCCACATCCTCTGCAAAGAACGTCAATTTCACCTCATACGTCTCACCTGGAGGACAAAACAGGTACAATGAGGGGTCAGGTTTTGTACTAAAGTATAAAATGAACAGAAAAACTGTAGAAAACAGAAGCTATGAGATTCGCATGCTGTTTTTTTCCTAGTTCCAGGTAGACAATTTTAAATAGAAAGCTTCTACAAATTGAATTTCCTACTTGCAGAATCCAAGATGGCTGTATAGCACATCAACAGTAGTAAAAGCAGTAGTATTATACAGTTTATTATCATTTTTATCTATTAGTATCTCTTAAAATCTGTCCTAAATAACACAGTACTATCCAACTTCTATCTGTGGAGATGATTCCATAGTGTTTGGATGTGCAAAATACTGAATAATGCATTGTTATCAACTGGTATGGCGAACAATGCTAACTTGCAACAATTACTATTGTGTTTTTTAAAGTTATGGCGATTATTCCACCCAGTCAGTTGGACTTTCCCTTCCCATCATTAGTGTTGCTACAACACAAGGAGAATGAAGACTAGCCATCGCCTCTTTTTAAACTGCTGCTGATGCGCCATTGCCAAGTAGCATCACAGCGCTAACGCTCGGAGGAAAGCTCAGCGACTGGGTTCCGATACATCAGCTCACAGACGCAGCCTTGTTCTGATTCACATCACCCTAGGAGGATGAGGGGAAAGAGCGCCATCTACTGTACCCACCCAGAGAGAAAAGAGCCAATTGTGCTCTCTCAGGGCTCCGGCAGCTGATGGCAAGCTGCATGACCAGGATTGGAACCATCAATCTGGACACCCGGAGCCCGCTAACAATGAAGTGGAAGGTAAGTGAGGTAAAAGGAGGTAGAGCAAAGTAGCAAACACAGCACAAGTCTCACCTGGGCTGATGAGTCGAGGATCATTGCGGGTGACTCTCGCCGAGTCCTCAAACTTGAAGCAGTGCATCCACTGAAGAGGTGAATAGTAGGTGAATTCAACATCGCTGCCTCCCTTGTTCTCCACAAACAGCTTCCGCTCATAACTCCCCTCACGCTCCACACAGATGCACATTTTATCATTCACCATCTCCAGCTCAGAGGTGATTTGAATTCCATTTTTGTCGGCCATAAACTCCGACCTGAGAAAATGGAAAACATGGGGATTTTAATACATATTAATACAATTCTTAATTCTTTAAACTATCACTTCCCCAACCTCACTTACATTTAAGTACATTTACCCATGATTGGGTATTCACATCTTATACTCAGTCACATTGGGATATCAACACCATCTATATGTTTCTAGACTACTGTCTATCTTTGTAGTTCTACAATAATGACAGACTGTAGTTCTGTATCTGCAATAAAAAAAAAATTATATAATTGAAAAGTTACTTTATTTCAGTGATTCAGTTCAAAGCGTGAAACTCATATATTATATAGATGTATTAAACACAGAGTGATCCAGTGTTTAGTTCTTTAATTGTTGATAATTATGGATTACAGCCAATGAAAACCCCAAAAATCTGTATATTAAAAATCATAATATTATATATAAGACCAATTGGTACTTTTGGCAGTGTGGGCAGTGTGCTAAGTCCTGCTGGAAAATTAAATCTGCATCTCCATAAAAGCTGTCAGCAGAGGGAAGCATAAAGTGCTGTAAGATTTTGTGGGAAAACAACACTGCACTGATTTTAGACTCGATAATAAAACACAGTGGATCAACACCAGCAGATGACATGTCTCTCCAAACCATCACTGATTGGTGGAAACTTCACACTAGACCTTAAGCAGTTTGGACTGTGTGTCTCTCCACTCTTCCTCCAGACTCTGATTTCTCCCTTGATTTACAAATGAAATGTAAAATTTACTGATGGTCAGTGATGGTTTGGAGAGACATGTCATCTGCTGGTGTTGATCCACTGTGTTTTATTATCAAGTCTAAAGTCAGTGCAGTTTTGTTTTCCCACAAAATCTTACAGCACTTCATGCTTCCCTCTGCTACTGACAACTTTTATGGAGATGCAGATTTCATTTTCCAGCAGGACTTGTCAAATGTGTCAAAAGTACCAATTGGTCCTATATAATATTCTAATTTTCTGATACACTGATTTTTGGGTTTTCATTGGCTGTAAGACATAATCATCAACAATAAAAGTAATAAACGCTTACAATAGATTACTCTGTGTGTAATATATCTATATAATATAGGAGTTTCACTCTGTGAAACTGTAAATTCTGTGTGAATGCTTACCTGTTTTTCCTGAGCTTGCCGAGGAGTTCCCGGGCCAGTTTTCTCCTGGCTTTAATGCCACCTTCAGCATCACTGGCTGGGGCAGCGGGAGAAGCCCCCGCGTCCAGACCATTAGAAGGTGATGGAGAGCTTCTGGTGGAACTCTGCTGTCTGTTACGGGGTCTGTACCACTGGTCTCGTAAAACGTCCTGCAGGGATAACAACTGAGGGTTAGGAACCGCCTAGAAATGCAATTTCATATTTTTTTATAAAATACCAACAATTTGTTCACCAGGGGGTGCTGATTTGTGGTTGCCATATTCACGCTTTTCCCGCCAAATCGGGCTTGTTTGAAAATACATTCGCGGATGAAAATTCAGGGGTGGCAGATATGTTTTTTTGGACCTGGCAACCCTGCCTGATTGAGTCCAAAACAAGAGGCTTCATATTGAGAATCGTGCAAATAAATTTATTCCTGAGCCTAAACTCAGACTCGGTCGAGATTTCCCACCTCAAGAAAATGATCTGTGATGAAGGCCTACGTATTTTTTATGAGTTTAAAAAATGATATTGATGTATTGATGTCTTGTGTTTAGATTCTGTATGAAAGCCAGAGAGCAGGCGAGGATAGGGGGCCTTAAATATATTATATACCATATACCCTATTTGCACTACTGTTATATACTATTTATACTGTCATTCCATCTCAATCACCATCAATATTGCACTATTGTCTTACGTATGTTTATTGTGTCTTGCTGTATTGTACATATAGTGTCTCCCACTCTTTAATATTATATATCTATTTCTTTTTTTACTTATATTTATATATCTATTCCTCCCCCACACTACTGCACCTTGTTTTTGTCTCATGTATGTCTATTTGTGTCCCTGCTCTGTATTGTACCCATAGTGTCTCCCATTCTCCTTTATTATATCTATTATCTGTACTTGCTGTAAAATTGGGAAGGAGAGTAACGTAATTTCAATTCTCTGTATGTCCTGTACATATGCAGTATTGACAATAAAACTACTTGACTTGACTTAAATTGGCGGTGGTACCGGTACCTCTGCCTGACGGGGGAGGGCAGACTAGAGTGTGTTTGGACTAAAAGACCTTTGACCTAAGCCCACTCTGTCTTTTAGGAATGGGGAGTCTTTTTGTGTGTGTGTGTGTGTGTGTTTAAACATATGTTTTATATTATGCAACACGGAAAGATACATAGGTGCTGGCCCGGAGCTGAGCGTTGAGTTCGTAGCTGACAGCCAAGCTCCATTATAAAGAACCTGCGTTCTCTCTCAACCTGACTCCAGAAGTATTCTTTTGTTTGATAAAGTAAAATCAGAAATAATTCATTTTAGCTAATGTGTGTGAAAAATTAACCACAGATCATGGCAATACTGTATAATATATAATATGCTGATTATATTAAATACTGATTAAGATAGAATACTGACTATTCATTTTATCAAAGATTTACTAATACGTATAATAAGTATAAGGCAAAACTCCTTCATATTCCTTCACACTGCAAAATAATTCAAATAAAATCAGTCATTGCTCTGTAGAAATTTATAAGCACATATTTTTAGTTGACAATAAAACTAAATCACTAAAACTAGTCCCTGCTTGCCAACCCAAAAACAGTTCATGGTGCAACCAGTCACATACTGCTGAAGATCTGTGATACCTGCTTATTACATAACCATTTTATTCAGTCAGGACACGCCCTAATCTTCCCGAATCCTGAGGAGCTAACAGCTCTCTGACACCATTATAAATTCCAGAGCAGTCTTACCCTGTCTTATCTCTCTCTCAGGGCCAAACCCTGAGCTACATTTCACTCCCAAAACAAATTCAGTGCAGACCATTCTTAACATTAGAGCAAAAATAATGACATAACTGACTAAATAATATATGTAGCAGGAATAACACTGTTTCACTAGATTGTTGTCATTTATACAGAAACCTCTGGAATATAATCAAGAGGTAGATAGATGATCACAAGCCATCAAACCAAACTGAACTGCTTAAATTTTTGCACCAGGAGTGATTAGCATAAAGTTACCCAAAAGCAGTGTGTAAGACTGGTGGAGGAGAACATGATGCCAAGATGCATGAAAACTGTGGTTAAAAACCAGGGATATTCCACCAAATATTGATTTCTGAACTCTTAAATCTTTATGAATATGAAGATTGCATTGTTCTCATTGCATTATTTGAAGTCTGAAAGCTCTGTTTTTGTTATTTCAGCCATTTCTCATTTTCTGCAAATAAATGCTCTAAATTACAATATTTTTGTTTGGATTTTGGGAAATATGTTGTCTGTAGTTTATAGAATAAAACAACAATGTTCATTTTACTCAAACATAAATCTATAAATGCCAAAATCTGAGAAACTGATTCAGAAACTGAAGTGGTCTCTTAATTTTTTTCCAGAGCTGTAGATTTATTTTTTGTTTTTATGTTGTTTTGGACTGATGAGTTTTTTTCAATAATATTAGAAGACTCCTACAGAGTTAAAGAACAAATAAATAATGTGTACTTTTCAGTGAGACTGGAGCAAATTCTCTGTGATTAGTTCAGCTACAGCTTGAACTCCTTCATATACCTTGAGATTTTGGCTGGAATTAAAGTGAAACTTACACATGCATGCCATTCAGATAGATGTCAGATATGAGCCAAATTAAAAAGACTGTGTGAATTGTCTAAATTGAACAACTAAGCTAATGTAACACTTTTTTTATTTCTCACTTCAGGTTACTAAAGCCTTCTAGACTAGTTAAACAATAGTTGTAAATTTATGCTATTTCACTTTTTCTGTTCCACCTTAAATATGGCCGGTCTACACATCAGTTCCAAAACAACCTATAGTTTTAGAGAGGCTAAGCTAACATTAGCAACAAGTTTTTTTTTTCTTTTACTTAATGTTACTAGAGCCTGCTAGAGTAGTTAAACAAGATGTCTAATTATTAATTATATGCATTTAGGGAGCATTTTTAATGTGTTTTCCATTCCAGCTTAAATGCAGAATCAATTTGTCATTATAGTAAAAGAATACCAATCCACACATTTATTTTATTTTATAATTTATTAACTCTAAGGCTTTTTAAGGTATTTTCTGATACTGAAGTTGTGTGGAAAGTGTGTGAGAATGTACACTGTTTTTGTGTTGTGGACATGTAAACTGTAATTAATTTAATTCTTAATGTAAAAACTATATTTTAATAATGTTAGATTGAGTGTTTCTATTACGATTACAGCATCAGTGAATCGGAAACTGAATCAAATTAATTGGGATAAACTGATTCTGTGAATCAGTGGTGATACTTAGCCTTCCTCACAAGCTGCTTCCCCTTTAAACTGACGCATCATGATACATTTGTGTATTTTTACATCTCGATTTTAATATTTTGAGTGTGTGTGTTGTCTGTATCTCAGAAAGGATGACGTGGCGATGAGGTGACACTAATTTCCATGAAGACTGACACATCACACACCAAGACATTCAGAGCCAAACTGGCAGATTAATGGCTGACAGACGTTCCACGACTTCAGACCACTAAAGAACATTTAATTGCATGATATGTTAAACTCATAAAGCAGATTTACAAACTAAATTACCCAAATTAATCATATACTATAATAATACAATGGAGATAAAGCCACAGGCCCTGTTATTGTACAGAAAGCTTAACAATAATATTCACAGATATATGTATCCAGAAGTTCCAATATAAACACAATAAAGCAATATAACATTATAAAACAAACAACAAGCACATGAACTAGGTTTCCTTATTTGCACAACTGACGGGTTCAGAAGGACAGAATAAAGGTAATATTTCATACTGAAGTGTACAGGCAGTGCCAAATACAGTGGCAGTCATAAACACTGCGTAATCTGCAAACCTGCACAGAGACCAACAGAGAGGCGGACCAACACTCTGCACCGAAACCCAGATCAGTTAAGTTTCGTTTCAAAGAAAATGAGAAATGGCTGAAACAACATAAAAGATGCAGAGCTTTCAAACCAGTACAGAAATCAATATTTGGTGGAATAACTCTGTTTTTTAATCACAGTTTTTTTCATGCATCTTGGAATCGTGTTCTCCTCCACCAGTCTTACACACTGCTTTTGGATAACTTTAAGCTACTTAGTCCTGGTGCAAAAATTCAAGCAGTTCAGTTTGGTTTGATGGTTTGTGATCATCCATCTTCCCCTTGATTATTATATTCCAGAGGTTTTGAATTTGGTAAAATCAAAAAGAAACTCATTTTTATATATACATATATATTCTTATCTTATTCTTATCTTATAAAATCTGCAAATGAACTGAAAACTATACCACAATCCATACATCTAATAACTGTAAATTAAATTAAATCTAAATCTAATCTAATCTCTGTAAATTGTAAATTATAGCACATTATCTTACACTCTTACACTACATAAATATGATAGAATATCTTTTTATTCTTTAAATAAACTGTAAACTAAAACAACCAAGTCTATTAAAAATGTTCCTTTTTAGATTAGCTTTTTACTAGTTCTGTTCCCCTTATACTTTCTTATTTTATTCATTTATTTTTTATTGTATTCTATATATTGTATTACATGTCTTATTTCCTACTATTTTTAATTGTTTTATTTGTTTTATATTACTTTTATATTTTGCTGATTTATTTAATTTTATTGTGAAGCACTTTGAGCTGCATTTATATGTATGAAAGATGCTATATAAATAAAGTTTATTATTATTATTATTATTATTATTATTATTATTATTATTATTAACTGTAAAGTCATGACAAGTCAAAACAGCAAAATGAGTTTAAAGCATATCACTACAAATACAAATACATATACTAAAATACATTACATAAAATCCTGTAAAATTAAAAATGAACAGAAAACTCAAACACAGCACCTAAAGCTATTCAATTTAAAATAAGCTAAAAGCATATCAGTCCAAAATCTATAAAAAATGTAAAGACAATTTAAAAACTACATCATTCTAAATATATTAACTTCAAATTGTAGATGAAAGCACATCACCCTAAATATATCAACTTTAAACTAAATTAAAAGCAAATCACCCCAAATCTACACTATTAACTATAAAGCGAACACTAAGCATTTCACCCCCAAACTCGACTATAAAATATCTTTTAAAGCTGAAATGTACCTCAAAATAAAAGAACATTAGCTCTTTAAGCATAACTATTAACTGTTAATTGATTTTAATCCACAGCTATGCTATTTTAATAATAAGGGTACTAATAAGGATTTTAAAATTCCAACAATTAACTTTTATTTGTCTTAGACACCAGAAACAGTGGAGTGTACTTTTACACTATTATCACACTGTATGCACTTTACAAGTACATGCATGACTAAGGTAAATTCAGTGGTGAACTGTAATGAAGTAAATGTATTTTTTTTATTATTATTATTATAACTGTACTTTATTCCACTATATAAGTCACATATCTGACTTTGCACTGCAATACATTATGAAAGAAGCACAAAGCAGAACACCAATCAGGGCACGGCCTACACAATGTTACAAACTAGTTTTGACCTGTTGCACAGTAGAGTTTCACATTGTACAATGCACAATGTGTCATGCACAATACTCACATCGCAGGATGGGCAATGACATGCATGGCAAATTAAATCAACTGAGGCTGTTTTTCCCAGTTATCCTTACTGATAAGTGATTTTCTTAAAGCTACACAATTGTATAGTCCCTTCAATCCCTTCAGTTTTCTTTACATTGTGAGGGTGGAAATGCTCTTACTTTCACTATTAAATACTCTAATGCTCTGGAAAAAAAAAAAAAGAGACCTCATAAAATGATGAGTATCTTTGATTTTACCAAATTAAAAACCTCTGGAATATAATCAAGAGGAAGATGGATGATCACGAGCCATCAAACCCAACTGAACTGCTTGAATTTTTGCACCAGGAGTGATTAGCATAAAGTTATCCAAAAGCAGTGTGTAAGACTGGTGGAGGAGAACATGATGCCAAGATGCATGAAAACTGTGATTAAAAACCAGGGTTATTCCACCAAATATTTATTTCTGAACTCTTAAAACTTTATGAATATGAACTTGTTTTCTTTGCATTATTTGAGGTCTAAAAGCTCTGCATCTTTTTTGTTATTTCAGCAATTTCTCATTTTCTGCAAATAAATGCTTTAAATGACAATATTTTTATTTAAAATTTGGGAGAAATGTTGTCTGTAGTTTATAGAATAAAACAACAATGTTCATTTTACTCAAACATAAACCTATAAATAGCAAAATCAGAGAAACTGATTTAGAAACTAAAGTGGTCTCTTAATTTTTTTCCAGAGCTGTACTGTATCCTTTCTAGTGTTGTTTTTCTACCTTTTAATTTATTTCACCAAACTTTTAGGTGATCACCGATCACTTTTGAAAAATGCGTTGGACAGTTCTTAACCCAATTTTAGTAGTTTTAGTCTCCTTAGATGTTTTCTCTGCTTGATGCATGCCAATAAACAGATAAACATCTTTCCACATGGTTGTTTAACACATGAGAAGCTACTCCCTGCATCAGTTAGGGTTAAATAACTTGATGCAGCTGAAACATACAGTATTCACCCATGCAGTAATGATCCAATGGGAGGCTCTTGCCTATTTGCTCAGTTAAATCCAGGTGGTGACCTTTTTGGTCCAGGCAATATATTAACTGTTCTCACTTTCTACAACATACATAACAGAGGTGGCTTATATATGTGCATAAAATATTTTTTACATCTTACATTTGTGAAGTAAACCTTTCGGTCCTTGGTGATCCGAGCTCTGTTGTTCCGTCTGAGTGCATAAAGGATTGAAGAGAATTTTGGATCTTTTGTTTCGACACCATCCCTGTGACAAAGAAATAGTACATTTATAATAGCACTAACATATAACAATCAGGTTCATGGATATAAATGGACTAGTACTACTATTCACCTAAAACAACCAAGTTTACAGAAGTAATTAGATTCAAGATTCAAGATTCAAGATTTTATTGTCACGTCACAGAGTACATGTGAGTGAAAAACTTGGGTGCAGATTCCCACCAATGCGCAAAGAATAATATTTACAAGAGAGTAATAAAATAATATAAAATATATAAAAATAGGACATACAGATAACTTACAGTATAAACACTATTTACAATACACTTAATTACAATAAACATGATAACTTACACTATAGACAAATATTGCACAGAACAGATATGCACAGATGTAGATATGCGGATAGTGTGGAAGTAGTCAGTATGTGACAGTATAGCTATGAGTAAGTGCAGGTAAGGAATGAGTTGAGTGGGGAGTGCAGGGGGCAGAATGCTGTATAATATGGGAAAGTCTGATAGATGCAGTGTAAAGTAAAGTGCAGGGTGCAGAGTTTGTATGGGTGTCAGTGGGGTGGGTTGGGCAGAACACCGTTCTACTGGCTATTCCACAGCCTGGTTGCTTGGGGGAAGAAGCTGTCTCGGAACCGGCTGGTTCTGGTCTTCAAGCTTCTGAGCCTCCTTCCACTCGGCAGCTGCGAGAACAGGGAATGGCTTGGATGGAACGGGTCCTTCATGATCTTTTAGGATTTCCTCAGGCAGCGGTTGGTGTATAAATCCAAAAGGTTTGGGAGCTCAACCCCAGTGATGTACTGCGCTGTGCGCACAACCCTCTGCAGGGATTTCCGCTCCAGAGCAGTACAGTTCCCATACCAGGTGGTGATGCTGCCCGTCAGAATGCTTTCCACAGTGCAGGTGTAGAAAGTCCTGAGGATGCTGGGGTTCAGACCAAACCTCCTCAGCCGTCTGAGGAAGTACAGGCGTTGTTGTGCCTTCTTCACCACCCGTGTGGTGTGTTCTGTCCATGTCATATCCTCGCTGATGTGAACACCCAGAAACTTGAAGCTGCTGACCCTCTCCACCGCAGTCCCGTTGATGGAGATCGACGAGTATGCTTTCTCCTGCTTCCTGAAGTCCACGATCAGCTCCTTGGTCTTGACGTTTAGAGAGAGGTTATTCTCCTGGCACCAGTTTTCCAGGATGTTAACCTCCTCTCTGTAGGCCGATTCGTCGTTGTTTGAGATCAGGCCAACAATTGTTGTGTCGTCAGCAAATTTGATGATGACATTGGAGCTGTGTCTGGCTGTGCAGTCGTGGGTGTACAGGGAGTACAGGAGCGGGCTGAGCACACAGCCCTGGGGCGCTCCGATGTTGAGGGTCAGTGAGGAGGATGTGATGTTGCCCATCCTCACCACCTGCTGTCGGTCTGACAGGAAGTTCAGGATCCAGCTGCACAGTGTGCTGTTCAGACCCAGATCCCGGAGCTTGACGTCGAGCCTCGAGGGAACGATGGTGTTGAATGCTGAACTGTAGTCCACAAACAGCATTCTCACATACGTGTCCTTCTTGTCCAGGTGAGAGAGGGCAGTGTGCAGGGTCAGGGCGATCGCATCGTCAGTGGATCTGTTCTGCCTGTATGCAAACTGCAGTGGGTCCAGGGTGGCAGGCAGTGAGGAACAGATGATATCCCTAACCAGCCTCTCAAAGCATTTGCTTATGATGGAGGTTAGGGCAACAGGTCGCCAGTCATTCAGACAGGTGGTGTGGGCAGTCTTTGGAACTGGCACAATGGTGGCCAGTTTAAAGCAAGCTGGCACAACAGAGAGAGAGAGTGATGTATTATAAATGTCCGTGTAGACTGCTGCCAGTTCTCTATAGCAGGCTTTAAGCACTCTCCCGGGAATGCCATCCGGACCAGCTGACTTGCGTGGATTTATCCGCTGAAAAGCTCTGCGCACGTCAGCTTCAGAGAATTAGACTAGGAACTATTAATCTAAAATAACCATGGTAGATAAACTTGTACCAATCAGCTAAAATAACCAAATTTACAAATGTAGAGTAGATAGACTTGCACCAATCAGGCTAAAACAAGCAATTTTACAGATGTACAGTAGATATATTTGTACAAATCAGTAAAAATAACCAACTTTACAAATGTAGAGTAGATAGACTAGTACCAATCAGCTACAATAGCTAAGTTTATGGATGTAGGGTAGATAGATCAGTGCCAATCAGCTAAAACAACCAAGTTTACGGATGTAGAGTAGATAGACTAGTACTAATTAGCTAAAATAACCAAATTTACAAATGTTGAGTAGATAGATTAGTACTTATCATCTAAACTAACTAAGTTTACAGATGTAGGGTACATAGACTTCTACAAATCAGCTAAAATAACCAAGTTTACAGATGTAGGGTAGATAGACTGGTACCAATCAGCTAAAATAACCATGTTTACGGATATAAGGTAGATAGGCTAGATGTAGGATATTAAGACTAGTAACAAACAGCTAAAATAACCAAGTTTACAGATATAGAGTAGATAGATTCATACTAATCAGCTAAAATAACCAACGTTACTGATGTAGAGTAGATAGACTAGGACCAATCAGCTAAAAATACAGTTGGGGTTGGATCTTTGCCTGCCGGGAGACGGGCGGCAGTGGTGGGTCTGCGTGACGTCACCCGCCAGCCACTTTTTCATCGACCCGGCAGTGCCAGGCACGTACCCGGCAGTACTAAAAACTGACAGGGAGCTTCCTGACAGTACGCCGGCAGTTTTAAAAACTGTCAGGGAGCTTCCTGACAGTACGCCGGCACTATTAAAAACTGTCAGGTAGCATCCTGACAGTACGCCGGCACTACTAAAAACTGTCAGGGGGCTTGCTGACAGTACGCCGGCAGTATTAAAAACTGTCAGGGAGCTTCCTGACAGTACGCCGGCAGTTTTAAAAACTGCCAGGGAGCTTGCTGACAGTATGCCGGCAGTTTTAAAAACTGCCAGGGAGCTTGCTGACAGTACGCCGGCACTATTAAAAACTGTCAGGGAGCTTCCTGACAGTATGCCGGCACTACTAAAAACTGTCAGGGGGCTTGCTCACAGTACGCCGGCACTATTAAAAACTGGCAGGGAGCTTGCTGACAGTATGCCGGCAGTTTTAAAAACTGTCAGGTAGCTTCCTGACAGTATGCCGGCACTACTAAAAACTGTCAGGTAGCTTCCTGACAGTACGCCGGCAGTATTAAAAACTGCCAGGGAGCTTCCTGACAGTACGCCGGCACTATTAAAAACTGTCAGGGAGCTTCCTGACAGTACGCCGGCAGTTTTAAAAACTGTCAGGGAGCTTCCTGACAGTACGCCGGCACTATTAAAAACTGTCAGGGGGCTTCCTGACAGTACGCCGGCAGTTTTAAAAACTGTCAGGGAGCTTGCTGACAGTAAGCCGGCAGTTTTAAAAACTGTCAAGGAGCTAGCCTAGGATGGACTCTTTCATATGGGAGTGGACCTGTTTTGGCATTATGGAAAAATCATGAGAAATTTAATTTTAAGCATGAATAATAAAAATAAATAAATAATATAAAATAAACAATACAGTGAATTTTTCCCAAACTTGCAGGAGTCATAGCCTAGGACAGACTCTTTCAAATTGTAGAGATCATGAGATCATGAGAAATTTAATTTTAAACATGAATAAAATAATAATAATAATAATAATAATAATAATAATAATAATAATAATAATAATAATAATAATAATATAAAATAAACAATACAGTGAAATTTGCCGAAACTTGCAGAGGTGATAGCCTATGTTTTGGCATCAAATGCTAACAGTGGAACTGTTTTGGCATTATGGGAAAATCATGAGAAATTTAATTTTAAGCATAAAAAATAAATAAATTAAAATAAAATAAACAATACAGTGAAATTTGCCCAAACTTGCAGGAGTCAAAGCCTAGGACAGACTCTTTCAAATGGTAATGGAACTGTGTTGGCATTATGGGAAAATCATGAGAAATGTCATTTTAAGCATAAAAAAAAAAAAAATTAGATAAAATAAACAAAACAGTGAAATTTGCCCAAATTTGCAGGAGTCATAGCCTAGGATGGACTCTTTCAAATGGTAGTGGACCTGGTTTGGCATTATGGGAAAATCACAAGAAATTTAATTTTAAATATGCATATACTATATATATGTTTATATCTATATATTTTTGTAATTAATATAAAATAAACAAAACTGTGAAATTTGCCCAAACTCGCAGGAGTCATGGCCTAGGACATACTCTTTCAAATGGCAATGGACCTGTTTTGGCATTATGGGAAAATCATGAAAAAAAAGCATATTTTAAGTATAAATAAATCAAATAGATAATGTACTGCACAAAATATACAGTGAGGTGAGTTATTTTAATCCGTTTTTCTCGTTTCTGGGCTTAATGTATGTCTGAATTAATATAATAGACTGAAACGTGTCGGTCTCCCGTTCTCTGTGTTTTTTAAGCGTGCTCTCCGCCTGCGCGGCTGTTTACCGTAAAATCGCACGTATACGCGCATCTAAATTTAAAGCGCGGATGACTTGACTGAGAATTTCCGAAGCGCGGATAGCTTGACTCCGGTCTTACTGTCAGCAAGCTCCATGACAGTTTTTAAAACTGCCGGCGTACTGTCAGCTAGCCCCCTGACAGTTTTTAGTAGTGCCGGCGTACTGTCAGGAAGCTCCCTGACAGTTTTTAGTAGTGCCGGCGTACAGTCAGGAAGCTCCCTGACAGTTTTTAGTAGTGCCGGCGTACAGTCAGGAAGCTCCCTGACAGTTTTTAGTAGTGCCGGCGTACTGTCAGCTAGCCCCCTGACAGTTTTTAGTAGTGCCGGCGTACTGTCAGGAAGCTACCTGACAGTTTTTAGTACTGCCGGGTACGTGCCTGACACTGCCGGGTCGATGAAAAAGTGGCTGGCGGGTGACGTCACGAAGACCCACCACTGCCGCCCGTCTCCCGTCAGGCAGAGATCCAACCCCCTCTCTAAAAATAAGTAAGTTTACAGATGTAAAGCAGATAGATTAGTACTAATCAACTAAAATAACCATGTTTACAAATGTAGGGTAGATATACTAGTAACAGTCAGCTAAAACAAGCAATTTTACAGATGTAGAGTAGATAGACTAGTACTAATTAGCTAAAATAACAAAGTACATGGATGTAGGATAGATAGACCATTGCAAATCAGATAAAATAACCAAGTTTACAGATGTAGAGTAAATAGACCAGTACTAATCAGCTAAAATAACCAAGTTTACAGATATAGGGTAAATAGGTTAGTAATAATCAGCTAAAATAAGCAAGTTTACAAACGTAGAGTAGATAAAACTTGTACTAATCAGCTAAAAAAAACAAGTTCACAGATGTAGGGTAGGTAGACTAATACTAATCAGCTAAAATAGCCAAGTTTATAGATTTATTGTAGACAGACTAATACCAATCAGCTAAAATAACAAAGTTTACAGATGTAGGGTAGATATACTAGTAACAAACAGCGAAAATACGCAAGTTTATAGATGTAGGGTATACACATTAGTACCAATCAGTTAAAATAATCAAGTTTACAGATGTAGGGTAGATAAACTAGTATCAATCTGCTAAAATAACCAAGTTTATGGATAACCAAACCCGATGGCATGAAGCTTAGTGTGTTTATTAGTTTAAATGCATTATCATAGATATATAAACAGGGACTGTATGAGACTGGGTGCTTTCTCTCACCTGCGATTGAGTTTAAACTCGGTGTTGTAGATCTGCTGAAGGGAACTTCTGTTATGAATATTTATCCGGTTTGTTTCATTGAGATACGCTACAAACTCCAGCCCCACCTTACAGTATCTGGGGGGCAGCGTGTCTATATTCCTCCTGTTGTTCATCCTGTGAACAATAGCGCTGAATAACTGCTGTATCTGCTGCACTGAAGCCTGGGCTGGATGTTGGGTAGAGAACTGGGCGGTCAAGGCGAATCTCCGCTGAATATCGAATATCAAATTAACTTTACTCCGCTGAGAACTGGGCGGTCCTTCTACAGAAACCCTGAGTCTGACTGAGAAACGAAACTGAACAGCCTCACACTAATCTCTCAAAACTCAGCAAAAACTCAGCATAAATTCAACTAAACACAGTGTTCAGGACATATCAGACTTACTACAGCATTAACTGTTCCAAACTGACCCACATAAGTCCAGAATTTCCCATTTATTTTCTGTTTTTAGTGAAAATGAGGATTTCCTATGTAATTTCCGTGTGAACAGATCAAGTGCGACAAAGCGGCACCCAGCGTTTAGAGGCGGTACTTCACCCGAGATAAATAATATAAATATAAAACTATATAATATAAAATTAATAAACGGAGTAAAAAAAACACACAACAAAAATACATAAAAAATAGTTAAACACTAAATGTAAAAAAATAAAAAATAACAGTCAAACATAGCATTCTCGCGCATTAATAAATACATATCCAAAGGAAATAATGGATAGGAAATGTAAAGAATGTTTATAAAAAAAAAACTAAAACTAAAACACTGCATTTCGCTCTAGTAGTTTGTTCAAATGGATTAAAAAACACCACTAAAAATTAATAAAAATATATACATAAAGAAATTAATGCATGAGAAAATAAAAAATAAACATTCGTTCATACTTTGCTGACCCATATTAATACATACAATACAATACAGATTCAATATAAATATATGAAATAAAAAGTTAATGAACAGGAATAAATAAAAAAAATAAATTAAGGATTAAATTTTTTTAACAACAACAAAAAGTGCTTTAACCCAAGCAAGAGTTCCCACTGTTGTACAGGATAAGCTTACCAGAGCTACCAGCCTCAGACACTGCAAGTTAACATCAACCCAGATAAGAGACACCTATATATATATATATATATATATATATATATATATATATATATATATATATATATATATATATATATATATATAGATGGGAAAAAATATATATAAAAATAAATAAATAAATAATTTAAATACTATAGTATACTGCATTCACACTCCAGTGGTCCAGCTGTAAGACTCTTAAACTCCACCTAGCCAACACACTGCACTGACACTTTACAAGCACAATTACTGTTTACAAAAATCATGTCACTTTACTTGCACTGAGACACTTTATCACTTTCCACTTTTCATTTTACTGATATCTTTGAATAATCATCATGCTGCTATAGCAATGTGCACTTTGGACTTTATGTTGCTGATGCTTCCCTACTCCTTTATACCAGTCTGTGTATTTATCTTATCTATTTTATTATTGAGGTTTTATTATATTTTATTTTGTCCTTATATCTATCTATTTTAAAACTGCTCTTTGTGTGTAAACTGGACTGTGTGAATACAATTTCATTCCACCTTATACCTCCTTGAATCCATGAATCCTTAAAATTTATTTTTAAAAAGATTAAATAAATATATAAACGAAGACATTAATCAACTAATAAAAAGACAGATAATAAAAATATATATTCTATTCATTTAATATATATTTTATTTTTTTGTATTTAATTATTATTATTTAACTTTTAGATATTGTGTTATAATTTGTAGAATTTGTGTGTTCTATTATAGGCCTAATTTCATTAACCTAATTCTCCCGCTAGATGTCACTGTCTACACTATCTGCATTCTCCTATCTTTATTTTACGTTAAAGAATACATGAACAAGCAAACGAATGAAGGAATTAATTATGGAATCGAATTTAATGATTAAAATATATTATAAAATAACAATAAAATGATCCATTAACTATAAAACTTCATCTCTTTTCCTCTCTGTCGTTGCTATGACTAAAAAACAAGCTCCGTTCACAATGGGGAGGATGCAAATGTATTAGCTGCAATAAGCGCTCTCAAACGCTAGATGCCACTACTTCTCTATTATAGATAAATAATAAAATAAATAAATAAACACACAAGCAGCCATCATTAAAAAGGCTTATTTATTTCTAATGTTTTTTTTTTTTTTTGCATAATCGGTGTATTATTGTTACATTATGTATAATATGTATAATAATATCTGTATATATATCAAAAAATACATTTCAGAGTTGTAAAAGTTCTACTGTCCAATCTTATTTTTTTGGAATGTGTTAATTGGATATGTATTAATAAATTAAATGAAGTTAAGCAAATATAACATTCAATATATTGGTTTCATAATGTCTGCATTTAAGTAAAAATCCATTTAACTATAATTTATGTTTGTCTTTCCTGCACTTTTCCTATAAGGTTTTCTGAGTTAGGATTGTTCAACACATTAAAATGTTGTCCTAAATTGACCTTTTGCATTGTTAAATACAACACCAGTCAAATTGGTACTCATTCAGTGCGTTTTATTATTTTTTATGTTATTTTACATTGTGCATTTATTATTGAAGACTATATTAAAGCTCTACAGGAACACTTTATGCTGAACTATTCTGTATTCTGTATTCTGTATTCTGAAAATTGTTAAACAAACCAGAATATGTTTTAGTTCCACATTTATATTTAAGGACAGATCTGCAGACTCTTGGTGAGATTTTAATCTCAGTGTCTTCATGAGGGAGAGTCAACTGGAATAGTTTTCTCAGCATCTTGAAGGAAGGAGTTTCTGGAGGTGCTGAACAATAGTTGCTGCTTTTCTTTTCTTCACGCTGTGAAGCTCCAGCTCATCCCAATTAAATCACCTCAAATCACCATCTCAGTTCATCAGGTTTAGATCAGGGGATTAATGTGGAGGACTAACACTTTTTTTTTTACTGTTTACTAAATAATTCCATTAACATTAAGTGCCCCTTAATGGTTTTCATATCTATAATAGCAAGAAATACATTAAATAACGAAATAAAAAAAAAAAAAAAAAACGTTGAATGAGAAAAGGTGTGTCCAAACCTTGGACTAGCAATGTATAAGAAAAATCAGGAGAATCTCTCGCTATTTTTAATAAACTCCTGAAGACAGAGCTCTTCAAAGAGCACTTACTCTCCTAACACCTCTAACTAACTACCTTCTACTACCAGATCAGGAGAATCTCTCACTATCTTTAATAAACTCCTGAAGACAGAGCTCTTCAAAGAGCACTTAATCTCCTAACACCTCTAACTAACTACCTTCCACTACCAGATCAGGAGAATCTCTCACTATCTTTAAGAAGAAACTCCTGAAGACAGAGCTCTTCAAAGAGCACTTACTCTCCTAACACCTCTAACTAACTACCTTCTACAACCAGATCAGGAGAATCTCTCACTATCTTTAATAAACTCCTGAAGACAGAGCTCTTCAAAGAGCACTTACTCTCCTAACACCTCTAACTAACTACCTTCTACTACCAGATCAGGAGAATCTCTCACTAGCTTTAATAAACTCCTGAAGACAGAGCTCTTCAAAGAGCACTTACTCTCCTAACACCTCTAACTAACTACCTTCTACTACCAGATCAGGAGAATCTCTCACTATCTTTAAGAAACTCCTGAAGACAGAGCTCTTCAAAGAGCACTTACTCTCCTAACACCTCTAACTAACTACCTTCTACTACCAGATCAGGAGAATCTCTCACTAGCTTTAATAAACTCCTGAAGACAGAGGTCTTCAAAGAGCACTTACTCTCCTAACACCTCTAACACACTACTAACACACAACTACTTCTAACCTCATTTCCTTCTTCCCCTCCTTCACTCCTCTATCCCATTATTTCCCTTTGACCTCCTTTAAGCCCTGTCTAAAGATGTTTTTACCTTTAACTTCTATTACTTTTGTACTTCACTATTGTAAGAGGCTTTGGACAAAAGCGTCTGCCAAATGTAATGTAATGTAATGTAATGTAATGTAATGAAATATAGATTTATTCAATTTATTTCTGTTTATTTTTTCAGCGTTTGTGTCTTGACTGTAGAATAAAGGTGCATGTTTAGTGTTTAGTGAGGGGTGTTGGAGTGTGATGGTCTGTCTACAGTGAAGAGGTCTGTCTGTCCACTCGACTGAGGGTCTCTTATCTCCCTCTGACCACGGCGCTCTCTGGATCCAGACAGGCTGGAGTGGCCCTCCTTCGGATGCCCCACTAGAAGAGCACCCTGCTGGGCCGCCGCTCGCTCATCACGCCCTTATCTCCCCGCTCTCCACAGGAATGCTCCAGACATATGAGACATGCTGTTCTGTCTGTCTGAGCGAGTGTGTGTGTGTTTGTGTGTGTGTGTGTATTTATTCTGCCTCTTTAAAAAGATGACAGGCCAGGCTGAAGTGCTCCTCTCCCCGGCGCTTTGATGGCCTCCTATTTTTCCCCTGTGTTTGGGCTGATACTCTGCACTCTGCTGTGTTTACGAGCTTTACTCTTGTTTACTGCACTGTTTACGACCCAAACTGGGAAACAGCACTCTGAGGAAACGAGGGGAGCTGAAGAGAGGAGAAACATCTCTCCATCATTGCTAGAAAACTAAAAAAATAGCTGCAAAAATAGTGACACCCAAGTGGACGTATCGAGATTGCAATGTGATTCAGAAAGAAGATAAAATGTACCAGGAAGAATAAATGATGAAACATTTAGACTGATATAGGTCTGAACTCTTGGTTATATTTATTGAGCTACACATACAGAAAAAGTCAATGATTCATGTGACATGTGTCTCAGCATGTATAGAGTTGTAGAGGTTCCTAATGGAGTCCAGTAATAATCGATCCAGCCCATGCATCTCTAATATTCTCACACAGTTCCTGTTAAAGATTTTGCAGTAGGGGTGTTGATAGAGCATCCAGTAGCAGCATCCCACACATTTATAATCACAACTTTATGTCCAGAAGCTCCGCCCACTTCTCTACTACAATACAGAGTTACTATATTCACTAATAACACTTACAACTTTACTACTGTACACAACACAAGCCTTATGATGTTCACCATGTCCAGAAGCTCCGCCCACTTCTCTACTACAATACAGAGTTACTATATTTACTAATACCACTTACAACTTTACTACTGTACACAACACAAGCCTTATGTTCACCATCTCCAGAAGCCCTGCCCACTTCTCTACTGGACTCTGCTGGAATTAGACATATTTGCTTTGGTACAAAGGCAAAAAGAGGATCATCCAGACTGTTATCAGCAATAAATATAAAAAAAGCCAGGGTCTATCATGGTATGGAGGTGTGTCAGTAGAATTCTGTGATACAGAATTAAGGCAAGAGTACATCAATATCCATATCCATTTTTAGGGATATCCATGCATTTTTTCAGCAAGGCAATGCAAAACCACATGCTGCACACATTACAAAGATGTGGCTGTAAAAGAAATAAAGGATGCTGAGAATTCTGACGTGTGACCAGTAGAGAATGTGTGGATAAATAAATAAAAAAAAAATGTGGCAATGATAACTAGTATGTACTGTTGCACACTTTAAAATGTGTTTGCAAAAGGAATGGGACAATTTAAAAAAAGTCTTCATATTGAGAAATGAAATGAAATTAACCAGACAAAACATGAAATATCACTTTTTTTCTTTTTTCCAAAACTTTTAAGTGGTATATTTTGGGAACTCACACAGTGGTATACAAGCAGGTGACCGTAATGTGGTCAGTAATGTTGCTCAGAAAATGATGTGTATTCGATTCCTGCTGAGCAATAGGGCTTTAATAGCACTTACCGTGGCCGTAAGATAAAGGAACAGGGGCTCTTTATGGCAAATAGTGGGCAGTAAAGGATGTGGGTCACTCATGCTTAAGGAGGCCTGGTGTTTTACTGGTTCCTGTCTCTAACGCTGCAGAGATAACCATCAGAGATGGGCTTCTTCACTTTTATGAGGGACAATGTAGAGCTCTTATTAACGGACCACTACTAAAAGAACAAGAACAAGAACACCCAGTCTCTTTCTCATCTCTCTCTACCCCCTACACCCCCCTTACCCGCCTCACACATGATGCATCTCAGTACAGCACAGTACAGTATACACAGGCATTTACCATGGTGTTGCCAGGCGGCTGGCGTTTGTTAGTAAATTAGTCTGTGTGGGCTATAGGGGCTCCAGCATACACACACAGTCAGAAGTACAGCACTGTGATGCACAGCCCACCCAGCCGTAAGAGAGGAAGCAGCCAAACGTAAGAGATATTGATCTGTATTTTGTTTTAACTTGACTTTTACTTGCTGCTTACATTCATTCGCATCTACTGCTGACTTACATTTTCACCGTGCTCTGCACGGGTGAAAACTCTTTAGAATGGATATGGTTGCTAAATGAGAACCAGGTGTCGCAGATACCAAACATACAATTTGTTAAATAAGGGGTCATACTAAGAATAGTCAGGGACAGGCAGGGTCCATAACAAAATGGCAACATTAACATAAAACATACCAGAGTGAGCAGCCAATTAGGTCAGACACAGGATATCCAAAACGAGGCAAAGGGATGGTCTAGGTAGAAAAATATGTCAATACCGAAAAAAAAAAAAACTAACAATAAACAAAGGGCTAGGCAAAAGAGTAGTCAAGTAAGCAAAAAGGGTCAGAAACAAAGAAACGTGAGGTAGAAGAGCTATAAAATAGATTCAATACCGGACGAGGATAAAGTGAAAGTAGAGGCTATTTATAGTCATTTGTCCAGGTGTGAGCAAGCTCAATATCTCAATACGGTGAGCCAGAACACTGATGCGTCACGTGATCCAGCATGTCAGGAGGGTAGAACACAAGTGCATATTGGGAAATAAAGTCTTTAGAGTGAATACTAGAGTCCAAGACAGGCAGACTGAGAGCGTCAGGACTGACATCAGGGGTCTCGACAGTGGCTGTCATCAGATATGTCCGGTTTCATGCCGCCTTCAAATCATGTCAGAAATATGACACTTTTCAAGTGGAAAACTTGAGTTTTCAATAAGCCCCGAAACTCAATAAGTAATACAACACTGTAACTGTACTCTTTTTTTAATGGTTTACTCTCACCCATAAGTAAAAAAAATCTGATAAAAGTGTATGCATCTGAGCAAAAAAAATTTGCACTTTTTTATTTGCAGTAATTGTAATTAATTATAATGCTCTGCCTGACCAAAAAACAAAGTCACACATGCTAATATTTGGTTGGAGCACTTAGTGCTTTTTCCCCATTAATAAGAGGTTTTCTAAAGAATACAACGCTGTTTAGTCCCAATCTCTTGAGTTGGCTTTGCATTGTATGTGTGGGAATGCTCTTACTTTCACTATTAAACATCACATCCCTGAGTTCTAGTGTTTTTTTTCTACTATTGGATTTATTTCACCAAATGTTTAAATGATTGCTGATCACCATCACTCCAAACACATTCCTTCCCCGAAGATGATGTTTTACCAATATACTTCCACTTTTGAATAATGCGTTAAACAGTTCTTAACCTGAATTGATTGTAACCTTCCATCTTGCAGTCACAAACCATGATACTACCACCATGTTTCACATGCAATATGGGATAAGGTTTATATTCTGTAATGCAAGGTTTCCCTTTCTTCAAACATAACCCTTCTCATTTACACCAAAACGTCCTATTTTGGTCTCTCTCATAGTCTTCTGACTTTCAGTTCAGTGTTCTCGTGATACTGAACTTGTGAACATTGGAATTAGCCAATGGGAAGATGGGTGATGTATTTTGCACTCATGTGTGATGTACACTTGGCAAATGTAATGTAATTCAGTTCTAAATGGAATGCAGCGCCTCGTAGCTTTGGTGGTCCAACAGAAGAGCACAAGAGTGCTGAAGTGTTTCCTCATGACCGTGACCTCTCTCTCTCTCAATCTCTCTCTCTCATTTTCTCTCTCTCATTCTCTCTCTCTCTCTCTCTCTCTCTCTCTCTCTTTCTGTCTGATTCAGTGCAATGTCCAGAAAAGTCTGTTAGATAACCCAAACAAGGCCGCTGAGGGATGAATGTGGTGAGGCTGTTGAGTGAGGGTCAACACTGAACCCTCCCGCCCATTAGCCCCGCCCCCTTCAGTACAGACCTGCATCAAGCTGCCGTCTACATGACTCTCGACACCGACTCTCAGTTGAGTTGTTGGCTTCGGCCGAGTGGACGAGTGTTTATTGAAATGTTTACTGAGCTTTTCAAACACACACCCGTTTCTTCGAATCCCTTCCTCCCTCCCTCTCCCACTCTCCCTCTCTTTCACTGGCTGCATTCACGCTATCACTTACAATACAAGGCACTCATCGATCTCTCTGTAAAATATCTTTAAAGTAACTGATTACAGAGTGTTTTCTGAGTTAACTAATCTTAGTTTAGACAAAATGTCTTCTAAATTTTGCTTTTACATCTGCCTTGTTTTGACTTCCTTGATTTGCAGACTTTTCCCTTTGATTCGAGCCAAAACAGCAGGTGGATAAGGTCCTCTGAACCACCTCAGATAGCAAAAATCACTCAGGCCAATTCGGGTGGCACTCAGTTCAAATAATTCGCAGCAAGCCTAACCAAGTGATGTATTGATGTGCCTCTCAGTTGAATCTAGGTCTGATTTTGACCCAACTGCTCAAATTCAGGCCACACGTGCCAAAACCCCAGTTGCTGAGCATAATATGGGAATCAGAAACAGCACTTTTAAAATATTTATTTCTACATTTCTCTTGTTTTTCTTCCAATTTAGCTAGGCCAATTCTCCCACCCATTTAGCTGATAGTCAGATGTATATCCCCTATCACTAGCGATGCCGCAACACAAGGTGGGTCAAGACTAGCACGTGCCTTCTCCGACACATGTGAAGCCAATCACAGCATCTTTTCAAACTGCTACTGATGCAGCAATGCAGAGTAGCATCACAGCGCTAACGCTCGGAGGAAAGCGCAGCGACTCGGTTTTGATACATCAGCTCACAGACGCAGCCAATTGTGCTCTCTTCAGGGCTCCAGCAGCTGATGGCAAGCTGCATTAACGAGATTCGAACCAGCAATCTCATATCATAAAGGCAGAGCCTTAGACCTCTGGAACACCCGCAGCATTTTGAACCAACTGGGCCAATTTTCCATGTTACCTCCTTCTTTCCAATATCATTGTCTCATTCTGCATTTTTCTCTCTCTCTCTCTCTCTCTCTCTCTCTCTCTCTCTCTCTATCTCTCTCTCTATTTCTCACTTTCTTACATTTATTCTCACTCCTTGTCCCAATATCATTGTCTTATTTCATACTCTCTCTCTCTCTCTCTCTCTCTCTCTCTCTCTCTCTCTCTCTCTCACTTTCTCAATGATTGTCTTCCCTTGCCCCAATATCACTGTCTCATTCTTTATTCTCTCTCTCTCTGTCTCTCACTTTTTCAATGATTCTCTCTCCTTGTCCCAATATCATTGTCTCATTTCATATTCTCTCTCTCTCTCTCTCTCTCTCTCTCTCTCTCTCTCTCTCTCTCTCTCTCTCTGTGTCTCTCACTTTCTCAATGATTCTCTCTCCTTGTCCCAATATCATTGTCTCATTCTGTATTCTCTCTCTCTCTCTGTCTCTGTCTGTCTGTCTCTCTCTCTCTCTCTATCTCTCTCTTTTTTCCAGTCTTCCTCCAGCAGCTGTTATAGGTAGAATATATGGCTCTGTAAACACATTAGAGGTTTGTTTATGGCTGAATAACTGTGGCGGTGTAAACAGGTTTGAGAAATGTGGCTGGAGCTGCAGTGTTGTGAGCAGGGCCCTGAGGAAGCCCCGTTTAGGGGTCCCTGGCGTGCCTGTTTATTTTGCTTTGGGAGTCCTCAGCGACGGACCCCTGGGACGGGCCGCGGGGAGGGAGTAAGGTCAGCGCTGCGATGATGAAGAAAATGTCAAACAAAGGCAGCAGTCAGAGACGACTACTCAGCTGTTGCCTCGCATCGTCGTGTGTGTGTGTGTGTGTGTTTGTGTGTGGGTGTGTACACGACTGAGACATGAGTCAGTATTTATTAGTGATGGGAATCATAAAAAAAAGACTCAGCTTGTGATTGGTCAGTGTTGAGTCAGAGATTAGCAGCAGGATGTGTCAACTTTTCATTTGGACTCTTTATTTAAATAACAGACAAAAAGGGACAAACAGCGAGAATCACTGAGCTCATTCACTAATACTGTCAAACAGAATAGTGCTTGGAACACTTGACTTGACTCTGTATAAGTTGTGAGGTGTTATCTTGTGAGTGAGGTCCCACATTGCTAACGTGGTATTAGCATGCCAGCCACAGACCTTGTCAAACATTGCTAACACCTCTTCTATTGTGTTCTACTGTGGCGTTAGCACATTTGGCTAAGGGCCTCATCCTAAGGGCCACATTCTTAACAGCCTTGTGTAATATGTCGCTACAGTGGTGTTAGCATGCTAGCTACAGGCCTTGCTATCACAATGTTAGCATGACAGCCTCCGGGCTCCTCCAACATCACTACCACAGCGTTACCATGACAGAAGAAATCTGGGTCAAGCTATGTGGAAATGCCACTAGAGCACTAACTCTCAGAAACATTCCTCTTATTTTGCAGCTATATATAACTGTTTGGGGGGATTGAACACTGGCCAGTGTGCTCATGGCAAGGATGTCTAATTAATAGTCTCTTTATAGACAAGTCTGTTCACTCTGCAGCCATGTTTGGAACTCATACAGTACAGGACTCCTATCTGTTTGAAAAAGTTATTTAGAAGATTTATTCATTTCATTATAAACAAAATACATTTTATATATAGAAGAAAAAAAACACAATCGCAAATAAAATGAAAGGCAGCAGAAAGAAGAACAAAATCTTATAATATCTGCCCCTTTTATCCCAAAAATAATTTAGAACAATAGTAAATTTCCAAAAAAAAAAAACTACAAAAAAAACAAAAACATCAAATCCTTCTCAAACAACAGTTTATATAGTTACATATTATACTATTCCATATTTTTTATACAGACCAGCTTTTATCATTCTTTTAAACACACACACATTGATCTAGAATTTTTAACATCACTCTCTTAACCATAACCATAATCGTATTCCTTGAATTACAATTACAGTGTATTAAACAATATGTTTTATATTACTGATAAAATCACATAAAAATATCATGATTAGTTTTTAGCTCCATAATGCACAAAAAAATTTTCAGTTTGCTCTGGCTCCTGCACTTGCGCAGATCTCCACACCAGAACGCTGATTCTTTCTTCACTTGCAGTGTAGAAAGCTATCTGATTGGCTCTTTTTGGTTAAAGGGCGGGAATTTATCTTGTGTTAAGCATTATTCATAAGAACTCCTCATATTCTTTTATTAATGATCAGCTCTACATTCACATTCAGTGCAGGACATGTGGACATGGGACAGAAGTCATTGGATGGGAACTAGTCCAATCAGTGTATATTACATTTATCATATCTGTGTGTGGGTGTGTGAATGCCTGATGACCCTTTCTGCCCTGCTGTCTCCATCCTGATCCTTCCAGGCTTGGAATCCAGCTGGAATTTCCCCAGTGTTCCCAGGTCAGATTTGTTTGTGCCTCCACACATTTCTGCTGAGATTCACCGAAGATCTTCAAAGCGCTTGACAGATCCTCCCTTTACATTGCTTTTCTCTCTTTCTCTGTCTTTTTCTCTCAGTTTCAGTTCAGGTCAAACCAGGATGTTCTGTTGGCATGATAAGTAAAAATACATTATTGCTGCAAAAATCAGGATAAAACTTTCAGACAAATGAAAACCATGGAGAAAACAAAATAAACAAAAACTGAACAATATAAGCATCTATTAGGGGTTAGATCGGGCCCAAAAAATCCGACCCGACCCGGCCTGAGCCCGTGCACATTCTGCCCGAGCCCGACCCAACCCGAACCATAAACTGGCTGTTTTCGGGCTTTTTGAATGAGCGAAATATGATCAGACTTATGTTAATTAATACTGTAACATAGAAGCATAGAACTATTATTTAATTTAAATGATTTTTAAGAACATTTAAACACAGTGCTGAAAGTTAAATGCGGAGGAGTTCACGTGCGAGAGAGAGAGAGAGACACAGAGAGAGAGAGAGAGATTTGTGTGTTCTGGTTTATGAGCTACTCACAGGTAAAGGTTCTCACACACTGTATCTCCTGTTTCTCTTTTATCTCCTCGTGCTCATATTCTAGTCCCATACATAATTCTGCAGTTTCTCAGTGTTTTCTGTTGTATTTTGAGGCTAGTGCGAGCGCTTACAACTAACACCATGGACCACGAGGTGCCGCCGCACTGCCGCTGTTGTGCCGAATCCGACTCCCTGCTGAATGCGATTCCCGCTTCACGGACAGAATCGGCACAACCCGATTTCGGGTCGGGCCTCGGGTCAGGTCGGGTTCGGGCAGAGAATCTAAGCTTTACTATCTATCTGCATATATACATGTAGACATTAGGCTGGTAACAGTGTTACTTTATCACATACATTCCACCTCTCCCGGTATTCTCCTATATATTGATAACGACTATCTGATGCCCGCAAATACACCAGAAATTAAGACATCAGCCATATTCACATACCCTTTATGGGAACAACTCAGCAAATGACAGACACACATAGGTGTTCTGATTCTCCTCTCATTTGGCTCAGTAGATTTATATGTTTTTTCTCTGGGTGGAATTTTCAATTATTTATAAATGATATTTGTGCAAAAATGTCAATATGATCAGAGCTTTCAGAAGTTCATATTCATAAAGTTTTAAAAGTTCAGAAATCAATATTTGGTGGAATAACCCTGGTTTTTAATTATTGTTTTCATGCATCTTGGCATCTTTGGATAACTTTATTCCAATCCTGGTTCAGCTTGGTTTGACGACTTGTGATCATCCATCTTCCTCTTGATTATATTCCAGAGGTTTTCAATTTGGTAAAATCAAAGGAACTCATCATTTTTAAGTGCTTATTTTTCTGTATATGTTTAAAATTACATTACTGTTAGTATCAATGCACAGTATGCATATTATTATCCAGTACCTTACTGGTAAATAACTATTCAGCCATGTTGAAAAGCATTAACGTTTTTCGATGTGTCCAATTTCAGATTATGACCTCACCTTTCTGATAAAACCAACACCAAGTAAATGCATAGAAGAATGAGAGAAGAAAGGTGGAGACAGGAGTGAGAGATGTGTTGGAATAGTGTGCTGACATGCTGTCTGTTAGAGAAAGACAGATGATTGGCTGGTGTCAGGGATGCTGTGAGGGTCTCTGATACTGACACCCTCTGCCTCGGGGGCAGCATGTTAACGGCTGAATGTACCAAACATGAGTAACATCACTGCTGAACAATCCAGCGTTTTTAAGCCAGTCTTTTATGGTTAAGGTACAAAAAGTTTTGTAACACCCCTTTTGTTTGGTAGTCCAGTAGCAGTGCTGTATGATCCAGATGATTCTCCCAAATTCCATGTAAAAATATCGTCATTTAGAGCATTTATTTGCATAAAATGAGAAATGGCTGAAATAACAAAAAAGATGCAGAGCTTTCAGACCTCAAATGATGCAAAGTAAACAAGTTCATATTCATAAAGTTTTACGAGTTCAGAAATCAATATTTGTTGGAATAATCGTGTTTTTTAATCACAGTTTTTTTCATGCATCTTGGCATCATGTTCTCCTCCACCAGTCTTACACACTGCTTTTGGATAACTTTATGCTACTCGCTGCTGGTGCACAAAATTAAGCAGTTCAGTTTGGTTTGATGGTTTGTGATCATCCATCCTCCTCTTGATTATATTCCAGAGAGCATTTTTGTAATATAGAAGGCTTTATTTATGAAAGTCAGCTTAAAAAAAACAACTAAGCCCGTCCAGGCCGGGCTTTTGTCAGATTATTCACTGTACATGAAGAACTTAAATGCTAAAAACACAACAGAGAAGGATTGGTGGTGTTCTAAAACTTTTGACCCATAGTGTGTACTGATAAGCTAGCTGGTTAACGGGACAGCTCAGGTATGCAAGACCACCAGAGAGATCCGGATGGAGTTTATAGAGCTTTATACCAAAGCTACATGTTTTCCTGCCTCATTTTGATGCTTGAGCTTTACACAGAGTGTGTCTGTGTGTGTGTGGGGGGGGGGGGGGGGGGATGAGTGAGTGTGAGTGAGTGTGTGAGTGTGTGTGTGTGTGTTGATGTAGATTAACTGCAGCTCAGTTTTGATCTGTTGGCTGAAACAGTAGGGCTTTCCTGACTGTTTTGGTCTCCTGTGTAGAGACGCTGAAGCCGACAGGGTGAGTAATGAAGATGAATCTGTGTGTGTGTGTGTGTGTGTGTATGTGTGTGTGTGTGTGTTCGTGCGGGGGTTGTCTTTCCCGCCCAGATTAAGATCAGGCCTGCTGATAAATGTGCCCGCTAGGCTGCTCAGTAACTTTACACTCCTCCTCTTCTTCTTCTTCTTCTTCTTAGTCTCTCTTTTTTCTTTTATTTCACTCATCTCTTCTTTTTTCTCCTTTTCTCTTTTCCCCTTTTTCTCTCCTGTAGTCCTGTAGTATCTGTTTCTCTGTATACTTTATTATTATCCTCCTTTCACCCTGTTCTTCAATACTCAGAACCCCACAGGAGAGAAAACCACCACAGAGCAGCTAATATTATTATTATTATTATTATTATTATTATTATTATTATTATTATTATTATTATTATTATTATTATCCTCCTTTCACCCTGTTCTTCAATACTCAGAACCCCACAGGAGAGAAAACCACCACAGAGCAGCTACTATTATTATTATTATTATTATTATTATTATTATTATTATTATTATTATTATTATTATTATTACTATTTGGGTGGTGGATCATTTATTCTCAGCACTGCAGTGATTAGCACTGATTAGCATGGTGGTGGTGGATGAGGTACTGCAGCAGTGCTGCTGGAGTTTTTAAACACTGTATTTAATCTCTCACTGTCCTCCACTCTCTATTACACACTCCTACCTACAGCTAAAACACCTTGTAGATTAAAGTAAAATCAGAGACAGAAGATCTGAATCTGTATCTGCTGCACAGTTTACAGTGTTGATCATCCTCTAGTCCTTTATCAGTGCCCACAGGACGCTGCTGGAGACACTGAGGTGATTAAAAACTCCAGCAGCACTGCTGTATCTGATCCACTTGTATCACTACTGAGGTGTTTATGTGTAAACTTTCCCTAATTGTCTGAGTAAACTGTCAGTTTATATGCATGCTACAAGAAATCCGATCAAACATGATGTGCATGTGTAGTAACGCTTACCATGCATTCACACTCAAAGCTCAATGCATGTGTGTGTCATGGTCCAGCTTCCTACAAGAAAAAAGGCACAAAAGCAATGCAATTCTTTAACAGCCGAAAAAAATATATATATTTAATGTGTGTTTGTATTGAATATGTATTTGTTAACTAAATTAAAATCACTAAAATGGTTAAAAATAAATATATTTTAATAAGACATGCACTCTAAGAAAAATAAGTACAGATTTGTACTTAAAAGAGTACAAAGCTTGTCGCTGGGGCTGTACCTTATATTGAGGCACAAAAAAGTACCTTTCAGTGAAAGTCCTTTTTTGTACCCATGGTTTTTGTGGCAGTAAAGATTATAAAGATTATAAACATTATCATCAACTAAATATGGCTCAAAAACTTGATGATCCAAAATTGTCTGGCTTTCAAATAAAAAATGTGCAATTAAAATATATATTGTTTATTAGTACAGTGATACAGAATACTGAATGTACCCTTAGGCTGGTTAAATGGTACAAATTTGTACTTATTGCTGTTAGAAATGACTTTGTACTTCAGAGGGAACAAATCTGACCCTGTAAAGACCAATATTGTACCTTTGAGGGTACAATTATAAAGAGTGTACCTTCGAGTACAAAAAAGTACTCATATCGTACCTCTGTTTTTTAGAGTGTGGTGAATGTTAATATATATATATATATATATATATATATATATATATATATATATATATATATATATATATATATATATAACATTTACAACACAGTCATTAAAAAATATATGTTTCGGAGGGAAAATACGGTATAAATGAGGTCCTCAGACTTCCTTGAACATGATAGGTCCAAAGAAATGCTAGAAGCCAACTGGGTCAGAATGTCGCTTCACCACATCGTAATTAATTTGCATTAAGTTGAGAAAATTTCAACTCTGTTGCTTGTCATTCTGCAGCTTTGTCGCCTCTCGTGACAAATCACATCCTGCGATCCACCTGGTTTGATCGGATAGAAATTGTATTCAAAATGCCTCACTCAGACTACTCTACTCTAATTGAGGTGTTTACATGGATGTGCTATCAATCTACTCCGATTGAGCTATTAGTTCAATTATTAACGAATTATTAGGCTGAATTCAAATGTAACCCGTGTCACTGCAGTGCTGAGAATAATCCATAGCCTGGATCTGTTACTGAAAGATTACTGAGATACTGGGACATTCCCATTACGCACTCCACTGTTCTTCCACACAGTTTTCTGCTTCATTCCCTCCTGACCTCCAGGCTTCTGGGTTGTGTCCTGACATGACCCACAACACACCTGCCCCGTCCTGAGACAGGCCATCCTGCCTCTGATCCCGGATTCCATCTCACCCTGTTGTCTGCATCCTCACGGTGCAGTCAGTCATGCTGAACGCTTCTCGCCCTGCAGACGCCTTTAACTCAGCACTGCTTCAGCTTCAGTCGTGCTGCCCAGATGCCTGCAGTCACCATTCAATAGAGCAAAATTACTGATATCATATCATATTTTCTATCCTATCAAGAATGTAAGTAAAAAACACAGTGGTTCTTACATTTACTTTGACTTTGAGCAACACACACTAATATTTCATTGGAGCGCCTATAGCTTTGATTGCTTTGACACATTCACTGTGGCATTGTTTCAATAAACTTCTGCAACGTTACAAGATTTATTTCAATCCAAGATCTTGCAGCAGCATTGGTGATGGTAGAGTCTGACTGCTGCACAAAGCCTTCTCCAGCACATTTGCTGCACCTGCACTTTATTATACCATTTTATATTATAGTACACAGGACGCCCGCAGCAGCGTTAGCTTAGCACAGGCTAGCGCTCAGCCGCGGCACGCTCGCCCGCGGCGCTGACTTGTCTTTCGTGGAAAAAAGAGAAAGAAAATCGCTCGGTTATTGCCGTCTGACAGCCAGAACGCTAACCAGCCAGGCTAGGCTAAACTAAGTTAATGCTGAGCTAAAGCAAGCTACGCTAACCTAACCACAGTCCAGCCAGCTAGCTAAAACCAACACTACCCAGCAAAACAAGCAGAAATGCTCAAAAAACGCGCAGCGTTCACCTGAAGACGACTCCACAGAGCAGGAGAGGAGAGTATTATCGTTATTTCACGCTCCTAACGTCACCATCTTCACTTATTAACAATTTTGATTTCAAGCTAACTTCAGTGGTGTTAGTCTGTATGAACCATACACTGAAGTTTCAGTTCTGTTACAGTTGTTGTTGTGAAGCTACTTTTTGGAGGAAGGCTCAGTCCATATTAAAGCATATTCAAACTGAATTTCTTAAAGTTCTTTAATTTATTTTCTTTATTAATTTTGTAAAATAAAAACTGTTGTATAAAAGCAATAGAACACTCGAGGTCGTGTGTTATCACGAATAACATCACGGCTGTGATGATCTACGACCGAATCACAGCCGTGATGTTATTCGTGATAACACACTCCCTCTCGTGTTCTATTGCTTAACTATAGCATATAATCTGTATAAACTACTGTATAATCTACTGTCTCCCACAGAGCTACTGCAGTCAGCGCATAATGCACTTTATCATATATTATACACTTTTGCATATTTAAATTTTACTTTACACTTGGTTATTTTGTACTCACTGGCAGGCAGTGGTGTTACAGTAAGCCACCAGTTTTACAGTAAGCTTTTCATTCCTGTATTCCTGTACAAACATTTATTAACAGTTTTGCACAAACAGAAGTGGAATTACTGAAAATGGAAAATAGGGTTCAGGGAGTCTGCAGGGAGCAGCGTGGCACACGGTGAAGTGACCTTGCATCATTGTTTCTGGACTGAGATAATTAAGAAGATCACAGGCTTTCTCCCAGTGCGCTGGAGACACTCCTGATTGGCCAATATCCAGCTGATTATGTTAATGACAGGGCAGTGGGCTGTAGTGATGGTCAGGAATGCCTTTATGACAGTAGAACTTGTGTCTGCTTGTGTTTTCTCTGCTTTTTCAAAGCCAGGCTTATCAGGGTTCATAGTTTCAGGAGTCCTCCCTGTCTTCCCTCCTTACATCCTGTTATGTTCTGCACTGGGAAGAAGAGATTTTAATAAAAAAGGTCTTTATTGCAAGACAAAATATGCCAATATACATCTTGAGCCTCTGTGGAAGGTGATTTTGGATCATTTTGGATGAGTGCTGAGGGCTGATGTAGATGCTTCCACAGATACAAATCACTTAGACCATTTCCAGGCCCAATACCACATGCTGAGCTGCACTGGCCAAGCTCTAGTTTAATTCAAGGCCCCGGTTGCAGAGTATAGTATTGAAATCGGCCCTTGCCACCTGTGCAAGCAACACAGCTGATGTATGTTGAGGAAATTAGCCTGAGCTTCACATGCCAACAACTCAGTTGCCGAGTATAATATGAGAATCAGCCAGAGCAGTATGTGCCATATACTCTGGTTGCCAAGTATAATATGGAATTAGGCTCAATCTACATGTGCCATGTCTCTAGTTTCCGAGTATAATATGAGAATCAGCCAGAGCAGTATGTGCCATATACTCTGGTTGTCGAGTATAATATGGGAATTGGCCCAATCTGCATGTGCCATGTCTCCAGTTACCAAGTATAATATAGGAATTGGCCCAATCTACATGTGCCATGTCTCCAGTTTCCGAGTATAATATGGGAATTGGCCCAATCTACATGTGCCATTTCTCCGGTTGCTGAGTATAAAAACAGACAATATGCAACATTATCAGTGTGTAGCTAATAATAATAATGTAGAGAGCCAGAAGGTAACATAGACACGAAGGCACCCAAAAACTCCACCATCAGCAAACCTAAAGGGGTTGTGTGCAATACAGTCTTTGTGTTTGTATCAATTAAACAAATTTTAGAAATTTCTAGCATTACTGCAGGAACTTACAACCACAGCACCAAAATATGAAGATATACAAAGTTAGAATGAGGCCTGATGCCAGTTGAATGGGATTTTGGGACAACGTTCCACGATACACAACGCAGTGGGTTGTAATGATGTGACTGGCAAATTAAGTATTTTGCCTAGATCGTTATTGCAACTACACATTTTGTTATACACACATTTTTATTTCCTTTGAGTGTATTGGAACAAAAAAGGCCTGAAGTTACTGGCACCTTTTTAAAGCAGGACAGTCTTGAGAGTGGATAAACAGCCCCAATCAACTTCCAAAGGAATTCAATCTGCCCTGCAGGCTCAGGGTGCATCAGTGTCAACACAAACTATCTGTCAGCATTTGAATGAAATGAAACGCTATGGCAGAAGACACAGGAGGACCACAGTGCTGATACAGAGACATAAAAAAAAATCTAGACTGACAAAATGTGCATAAGTACAAAGTCCTTCTACGAAAACACCACATTCCTCGATCCACAGTGAAGTGGGTTGTAATGATTGCTATGACATACACATACACTATGTAAATACAGTATTTTTATACTATCATCTGTAAATGATTATCTCTGGTATTAGAACAGTTCTGCTGCCTTACTCTGTATTGTATAGCATTGCTGAAATATTGTGTGGTATTATGGGAAATGTAGTCTCCAGTGGCTGTTAATGTGTCTAGTGCATAATGTTCCCTAAGTAAGGAAGCAGCCGGTGTCTGACGGCGCTCTCTAGCAGGTTCGTAATGCGCTAAAATGCTCCATGTAATGCGCAGGTATGGTGCGTATCTCCCGCGGTGATGAGGTCACTGTTCCTCTGGATGGAAGCGCTCATGGACTGCAGCGCTGCAACGTGAAATGTGGCCTACATTATCCAAGAATGCGCTTCTGCTCTAAGGTGCAGTTCTGTGGAGTTCAGGGAGGTTTAGCCTAGGAAACTGTGCTCGGAATGGCGTGAAGAACTTTAAGCTAACTTTGTGCTGTTTCGGGAGATTTGTCGTCTTTCACAATGACATCTATGCACTGTGACACAACACAGAACACATGCATGGATAAATAATCATAATAAAAGTCAATGAATCTTAAATCGTAGCAGACCTACATTATTTTCAAGGATACAGTATTATTGGTTATTTTAGTACACTGTAAGCCTGGATAAGTTGAATTAACTTTTTGTACCATATTTTTCGCACTATAAGCTACAATTTAAGATAAAATCCTTAAATTTTTCCAAAAAAAAAATCGACAGTTCTACCAGTCAGGTATCAAGGAGCAGTAAAGCCAGTCTGCTGAAGTACAAAGTTATAAAGCAGTTTTAGTTTAGATTTCCAGCACTGAGGTTGGAGCAGTTTTAGCATTAGCCGCTAACCACGCTAAGCGCTAGCTTTTTTACTGTTCAGAGGTGAGTTTTATCAGCTTGTAGCTTGCTTCTAACCCCAGGCTGGTGGAGAAGCATTAGCCGGAGAAGCATTAGCCTTGCCTGCTTACTAAGCTAAGTGCTAGACCTTTCGCCGTTCAGAGGTAAGTATTATCTAACTGTAGTCTGTGTGTTTACCGTGTTAAATCAATCTATGTGGGATGAACCACTAGGTGGTAATATCTCCCTGGCTGACCGGAGAACTCAGGGTTTCTCAGTGTAGTGCTGTCGGGCACATTAGCCACTAACCACGACTAGCTTTAGTAGAAATTTAGTAGAAAGCTTACTGTAAAGAAACTGAAGTGCTTTACTCACCCAAATAAAAAGTTTTCAGGAGAGAAATCTGTGTAGACTAACATCCAGCACTCGTTTGACTTGAAAATGTTTTTTTTAAGAATTACAGACAAACCAAGTCTCCCTGAAGCTGCGGGAGTCTCCCGCATTTCGGTAGCGGCTCCCTGATGCCCGCAAGTCACATATAATCTCCCGGAATTCAGAGTGCACTGCACACAAACGCGCACACAGGCCACAGACTTTTTTTCTCTAATCGCGTGTGGGAAGGAGAGAGAGAAAACAGAGAGGGTTCTGATTGGCCTGTTCTCTGCAAAGAGTCTGTGAGACAGCCAATCAGTTTTTAGTGTGGGCGGGCAGTGTTTTTCCCCCCTCCCGCACAGGGATTTTTTCTGTGAGTGAGAGAGCAGATCATGGCGGAGGCAATATTAATAATTATTGTAATATGATATGAAATGTTTTTGATGTTGTGCAATTTTTTGTGATATTGTAACTGTCCATTTTTGACAAATAAAGGCTTTTTTCCAAAAAAAAAGAAAAGAAAAGGAAAGCAGAGGCAGGGCTTTTCAAATAGAAAAAAGATAAAACTCATTTCACCCTTTAGAATACTCTAAACTTAATAAAAAAGTTAAATTAATTAATATAAAAGTAAAGTTTCGTTTTCCTTTGGTGTGTGTGCAAGTTTTTTTTTTTGGGGGGGGGCGGGGGAAACCTCCCTGAAATCAACTTTTGCAACTTGGGATGTCTGGAATTACAGTTTTGTCTACTTAGCTTAGCTTTTACCCAGGAGCAAGACCTGCTGAATTAGAAGGAAAACATGGCAACACACCCTTACCAGTGTTGCATAACGCGCCGTATAATCCGCTGCACTTTATAGTGAGAAAAATGGCTGCTACACTGACTTGTGGGATATGTGGGCGGGGTCTCCTCTATTGAATGTGGATGTGAGTGATTTCTGTCAGTCTCTTCTCTGACCATTTTAGACAGATGCCGCCAGCACCCATCATTACCACCCCATATTTGGCAATATAGCACCTCACAACTTATACAGGTGTGTGCATTCACACCTAAACCACTTTTAAACTGGTGTCTCATGACTTCTGGCATTCTGCAGTCATTCTCTCTACACATGCTGCACTGTATTCACCATGGCCTGTTCTGCATCATGCCATTACTGCCTGTGCCAGCGGTTCTGGTGGGGTAGTATTTGGGCTCATGGACGGGAGCAGATGGCAGCAACATGTTAGCAGAGCCTTAAACGATCCGAAACCGCTGAGGCTGGAAATCACTCAGGCTGATCCGGACGTAACCGGCCATTCTACCAGCTAATCATCATCACCGTTACATAAAACAGGGACATCAGGAGCACTCTTAATGACCCTTAATGTGACCCTGTGGAAAGAGTCTTTTTCTGGAGGTATAACTGTGTCTACTGCAAGGTAGGCTGTGTAAGCAGGGTAAGCATTGCTGTAAGGTAACAGATCTCCAGTTTGTAACCCATTAACAAATAATTAATTTGTTTCTGTATTAGGATGATTAGGGGATGCCATGTAGACTCTGTAGCTTAGTACACTTTTTTCCTCTAATGCAAAAATGACACATTTGTGCTTAAAGGCTGTTTTGATAGGAAATAAGAAGAAATGAAGGATATGTTATTATCTACATTGTCAAACAAAAGATAAAACACAAGAAAAAATGAAAAGAAATGTCACAGAGAAAACAGAATCCATTTGAAGGACACAGAATTAGAGATGAGTATTCAATATTTTTTTATGTGAACTTCTGTTTAAAAATACCAATGCAGTATACACAAGTTATACAGAAGAGCCAAAAGAGAGCATCAGCATCCACCTGATACCACAATTCCAGATAACAGCAACACCATCAGTCAAACAACGCGAGTACTTTCATTCTGTATGGCTGGTTTTGATTGGAGCGCGTCCCAATTGCGTACTAACTACTAATACTAACTAGTTTGAGCATGTTTGAGTGTAGTAGTACACAGTATTTAGTATAGATTAAAGCGTCAGTTGATTTGAGTATACTCAAATATTGATTCAAAGTAACCGCTATTTCTTTACTAATTTTTTTATGTCTTTACAAAAAAAAAGGCCAATAGGAAATATAAAATATTACACACAGGCTTTCAATGCAATTAAAAAAAATCTATTATATATTTGGGTTTTTTTTTTGTATTTTTTGCTTTTGCTATATATATATATATATATATATATATATATATATATATATATTGCAAAAGCAAAAAATCCAAAAATTCACCCAAATATTTAATAGATTTTTTTATTATATATTTTATTTATTTATATTTTATATATATATATATATATATATATATATATATATATATATATATAGTAGAATATTAGAGACATTACATTCTTATGCATTCTTATTTTTTTTTTTAGTTCTGAAAGGGTTAAAATCATCTCCAAAAGGCCTTAAAACTGCCACAGTGTCAGGTCTTAGCCCTGTTTCGTGTCTCTGTGTGTCTTCCCCACGTGACCTGTGCCTCTCTGTGTCTCCTGTCAGTAGATTTCCACCATGTGTTTCTAATTTGTAGCTCCACCCCTTCCCCAGGTGTTTCCAATTCTAGTGTGTTTTATGTACTATAAATAGCTCTCCTCTTCCACCTTGTCCTCCGTCGGTCTTTGCACCTTCCTCTGTTGTTTTGTCGTTCTTGTGTTTCCTAGCCTAGCCCTCGTTTTCTTAGCTTTAGCCCTTGTCCTTTGTTTATCTCTAGTTTCTTGTTTATTTCCGTGTTCCCTAGTTCCTTGTATATTACCCCTGCTTTGTGTCTATTCCTAGTTTAGCTCCTTGTATATATTCCCTGTTTGTTTATCTTTATTATTATCTCTAGTTTGTTATTGGTTATTTGTGTTTCTTTGTTACATGTTTACTTGTTGCTTGTTTCCTTGTTTCTTTGTTATTTATTTAATAAATTATTTATTTATATCGCCCTTACCTGCACCTGTGTCCGCCTCCTCGTCTCCCTGCCTGGGTCACTTCGTGACACACAGACTTAAGTACAAATTTTATTTTATTTTTAAGCATTGAATTTTGCCATTTCCAAATTTTCTATTCAAATTAGATTACTTATTAAAATAAGTATGGTAGCCTTATTGCTATAGCCTTACAGTGTTAGTAATAGTATAGTGTATAGTATATTATAGTATAGTATGCAATTGGGACGCAGCCAAGGTTTTTTTGCATTTATACTTGTATAATGTTGCATTTCCTGATATATAGTGATATTAATGATGGTTTTTGCTCCTGTTTTTAGCTAATGTTCTTAGTGCAGGCTCTCCTTCACTCATCATCTCTTCTTCCTCCTCTTCCAGAAGCTTCTGTAGAATCCTTTCAGGCCTTCCTTTCATCCAAACTGAGCATGAAGTAGAGATACAGAGCCATATTGTGTCCTCTTTATGCTGTTGTGTCCCATTCCCACATGTTCACTTCATCCACTTCAAGCAAAACGACCTTCTGGGTGTATGATGGATACGTAGCACACAGCCGTGTTTTAATAACGTATAACTGTGAATATTCTGCTACTAGCCATGATATTATAGAAAGGCTCAGAGTCGTTTTTTTTTTTTTAAAAAGCAGCATAAACATAAAAATATCACTCCAAAAAACAGAAAATTTACCAAATTCACAAAAAAAAAAATAAATCCACCATCAGAAACGTTCACAGTTGCATCACAGTTCATTCTTTTTACACGTCACTGTCCTCAGGTCAGTTCATCGCCGGGCGTAGTGTGCAAGGCGCTCATGGGAAATGCAGTTCATTCAGTCGTAGTGCTTTCACAGAGACAGTTACACAGTTACAATAAAGCCATGCAACAAGGAAAAGGGATCGGGGAGAGCAGTCACCAGGGATGGACTTCATATCCCAGAATGCCGTGTTTCACAGGAGGATCTTCAGGAGGCGGGTCCCCGTCAGGTCTGGTCCAGCCACTCGGCTCGTTTGGGAGCTTTGCAGGTGTGTATGTCGACCGCCTCCTCACAGTCCTTACACTCCACCGCGCAGCACCACTTAAACTTACACTCGCACTTCGTGATGCGCTTCACGCGTGTCGTATCGTAGCCCCGCCCACAGCACATTACCTCGCACCCGTCCGTCCCTCGGGACGACTTGTTACAGATGCGGCCAGCTGTGCCCAATGAACCTGGCGGAGGGAATAAAAAAGAAAGAAATGGAAAAAATGTTAGAACAATTTTGATGAGTAAAATTTAATAATGCAATACACAATATACTGGTGCATCTCAAACTTAAATATCATTGAAAAGTTACTCTGTTTCAGTAATTCAGTTTAAAATGTGAAACTCCCCTGGTGAAAAAAAAAAAAAAAAATTAACTGTATTAAACTGTACTTAAAACATATTGAGAAATGTCTAACAGATTGTAGTTACTTATTATTAAGTTAGTTATTACTATATTAAACGTACATTAATATTATGCTTTCATCAAATGTTTGAAAGTAAATTTTGATCAATACTTTTTAAAAAGCACAATATAGTGCATTTTAAATAAATAGACTATTAAGTAAACTACTAAGTAAACTAAGTAAACTTTTAGTTTAATGTACTCTAATATACTTCTAAAATACTTATTTCCAAATATACTTTTTTGTACATTTTTAGCAAAGTGTGTTAAAAACAACTGTTTCGGTAGTACTTAAAGCACAATGTATCATGTAACTTTTTAGGAAGTAAATTAAATTACTACTACCCATTAAAAAAACATAAAGTAAATTTGTAACACGCTAAGAATTATAGTACAGTATATTAAAATATATTTTATACTCAATGAAGTACAGTATACTAGAAGTGTGCTACTAAGACAGGAACAAGAAGCATATGTGTACTCTAATGTAAATAGATCACATATATTTATCATAAATTTTTAGTACATTTCTAATATACCTGGTGTATAATAGTGATACAGTAGTAATACTCGTTAAATATATTATAAAAAAAAGAAAATTAGGAAAAGAAAGTCCAGCACAGCAAGAAATAAAACCTCTGACGAGGATGAGGTACCTGATACAGCTAGGTTGTCAGAGTCAATATTGCATTTTACTATACAAAAGAATCCATTTGATCAGGGCCCCCGGAAAAAAAAAAATAGCTTGGGGCCCCAGAATTTCCAAATCCGCCCCTGGAAGTACACATAGGAAACGGAGTCGCGCAACTGCGAGCAGTGAGCACTGCACATACCCACGCTCTGTGTAAAAAGCATGGAGCAGCAGAGACAGCATTTGTTCATTGCTGTGGTAATTAGTGTTAAAGTAGATAAAACCCAAATATGAAACTTTACAAAAGGCCAGGGCAACACACACCTGGGCAATAAAACACACCTGACAGTCACACGTTCCAATACTTTTGCTTACACTAAAAATGGGTGCGTTCAGGGAAAAGATGTTGTCTTCTGAACTGTGTATAAGATATACAGGGGTTGGACAATGAAACTGAAACACCAGTCATTTTAGTGTGGGAGGTTTTATGGATAAATTGGAGCAGCCTGGTGTCCAATCTTCATTAATTGCACATTATTGCACCAGTAAGAGCAGAGTGTGAAGGTTCAATTAGCAGGCTAAGAGCAGCACAGTTTTACTCAAAATATTGCAATGCACACTATAACATTATGGGTGACATCCCAGAGTTCAAAAGAGGACATATTGTTGGTGCACGTCTTGCTGGCGCATCTGTGACCAAGACAGCAAGTCTTTGTGATGTATCAAGAGCCACGGTATCCAGGGTAATGTCAGCATACCACCAAGAAGGACCAACCACATCCAATAGGATTAACTGTGGGCGCTGTAAGAGGAAGCTGTCTGAAAGGGATGTTCGGGTGCTAACCCGGATTGTATCCAAAAAACATAAATCCACAGCTGCACAAATCACGGGCAGATGTTTCCAGGTGTTTCACTTTCATTGTCCAACCCCTGTAGATGTAAATACCTGGATATAAAAGCTAAAATGTTGATCTTTTGTCTCATATTCATCTTTTAATGTTAAACCCAATTGTTTTGAGTTTACAGCAGAATTAATGGGATTGACCTCACTTTTTGAGGACCAATACTTTGGTCCAATACTTTTTCAGGACACTGTAGGTGTGTGAGGGTTAACCAGGCTCAGGACAGCGAGACTCCAGCTCTAAGAGTCTGGGTGACACCGGCGTCTCCCGCTCTGCCCCGCGGCCGTACTCCCGTCAGCTCCAGAGCCGTGTTGGCAGGAGGAGAGAATAGCTTTTGAAAAATGAGCCTGTTGTATCCTTGGGGTGCAAATACCAGCAGGAGGGGTGGAGTTGAGGGGGACGCGCTGACCCACTGAAACCAGTGAGCTGTAAGCTGTCTGTCTGAGTCATACACAAACCCAAACCAAACCAAACACCACCCAGACCAAACACACACACACACTCCGACATGAGTCACGCTCCAACGCTCCAGCGGCCATCCCTCACAACAGTAACACAATCCCGGATCAGCTTCACCACCACCACCACGTCCACCACACCAGCACCGCCATCAACCACACCTGTGCTGCTCCCAGTAATGTGTTTCATTGATGGTAGTCTGTAGTAGATTTCTATGGTCCAGATAAGTTGAAGAGTTTGTTTATTTGGAGCATTTCTCCTCTGTTTGGTTTGTTTTCACACAGGCACAAACCTAAACGCACCAAAATGCGCACCAATAAACCATGGGGGCACATTGTCTCCTCTGATTGGTCAGAGCTTTTCTGGCATGGGAGCAAGAAAGCAAGAAATATAGTAAGAAGATTCTGTGTTTTAGTCTGTATATCTGTACATCAGTGTAAAGCTGCTCTGTGCTTTTAAACACATAATCGCATGGGTGTGAGCAGTGAACGCTGCACATATTCACACTCTGTGTAAACAGCATGGAGCAGCAGACACAGCGTTTGTTCCTAGCTGTGGTAATTAGCGTTATCTGGCTAATATATCAGATTAAACTGCGCCTTATCAGCAATTTAGATCAAATACAAGAAGTATGTTTAATAACTGAGTCGGATTGAGATCAGATCACGTTCTCACCACAAGCGAACCACTCCAGAGTTTGTTTGGCACCTCTGCTAGCAGGTCTCGGCCCGGTTGTTTTAATCTGCACCCGAGTGCGATTACTGTTTTCCCACCTGCTCATCAAACCACAGGGTACAAACCAACCAGAATCCGTTTTAACAGGACCAATTAGTGCTGGTGTGAAAAAAACACTGAAAATGATAAGTCTCAGAGATGCTAAGGCCAATAATAATGATAAAAGCTAAGGTCAGTGCAGCATTCTTTAGTTTTTACGGGTCATGAAAAAAGTAATGCAACACAATACTACTAGTTTTTACACCTGTAGTCGGCTTCTATGATCCGAATCAGTTGATGGGTTTGTTCACTTGGATGGTTTCCCCCTTCTGTTTGGTTTGTTTTCACACAGGCACAAACCTAAATGCATCATCATACTGTACAAAAAGAATAAGCCTCTACCACTGCACCAGTTAACTATTTTTACACTTAGCTTAAGCTCATATCCTCACTGTCCAATGAAAAACAAGTATCTCCATAAAAAGCAACTTTACAGGAGAGAGAAAAAACCTTCTAAACTTTCAATGGGAGTCAATGTAAAAAAGAGTTTATTTTTTGTGCACAGTGTAAGGGACAGTTTGCCTGTTTAAATTACGTAGTAAACTAAAAATCAACAAAAATGGAGATACTTCATTCTGTTTTTCATTGGACAGCGATGATATCTAAACTACTGGTTAGCAATTCATTTTCTATTACAGGGGTCAGCAACAGGCGTGAAACAAGCATGAAACATCTGACCTATATGCTTTGCTGGTGAGCTTTTGTTTACGTTCCCCCCCCTGTCTCTCTTTTTGTCGCGCTCTGCATGACTTTAGTTTCCACCTGTTCTTGTTTTTTCACCCGTTCTTGTGCTCCCTATCACCTTATCAGGGCACTTTTTTTCCAGTCGTGTCCTAAATCACTTCTCGGGGCAGAGGTAGAGTATTGGACCGTGACCCTGACAACACGAGTTCAATTCTGCATGAGGAGTGGTGTGTTTATTTATTCATTTGTTTTCCTTTCTTCTTCTTTCCTTTACCTGCTTTGCAATCAACTGTTTTGCAACTGGGCTCAACAACCCTCTGGGCTGGAGAGCTACTAGTCTGCAGCACTCCATTCCATTACACTTCATTTTTTTGTGGCCAAGCCAAAAAAAAAGTGATGGTTGGAAAATATCTGGCTTGCTTAATTGCCAACCATCGTTCCATTTAACTGAGCTATGCGTTCTCCTAAAGCCAGTCTGATTAATCTAAAGTGGGTAAAGCATGCGTGAAAAAGCCGCTGAGAGTGAGACAGGTGGGATTGGCTGGCGGCAGTAAGCCGATTCTCACACCTGCCCCGGCACAGGCCCCTGCCACGCCGCCCCTGGGGGCAGTTAGAGCTTTTTAGGGGTCAGGAGAGGTGGAGCATGATGTTTCTGCCCCGTTAATCCCTGACACTCTCACACTGTGACCCCTGCTGCCTGCAGCGACTGCGCTGACACACTGCAGACGCTTAACTATCTGCCTGCACTCACACTACTGCACACGTCACCACCTGATACACACACACACACATACACAGGCCTCCTCATGGCTACCAACTTGGGTTTAAATCCTAGACTACTCAAATTTGTCTTAATTATATGTATCGTATAAATATATATTTATTTGACCAAATAACTCCAAATAAAATAAAAATTTGGATTTCCTTCATTATCTTGCAATTATTTATACTTTCATTAATACTATATTCACTGAGAACTCTTGACTCTTATTATGAAGCCTTGATTAGCAAGCTAGCTGTAATGCTAACAGCTATACTCCAGATACAGCAGTCGGCCATGGCAGTGTTACAGGCTCGGAACAGGTTAGACCTAATGTCAACTGACATTTTTCTGAGCTGGATTTCTCATGACGGGTCAACAAAAATTTCAGTAATTTAGTCTACAAGTACAAACATATTTGTATACCTGTTTATTCATTGTTTCTTCTATATTTCTTCTAAATAAAATAAAATAGGAACAATAAAATAAAAAACGTGGATTACCTTCATTATCTTGCAATTATTTATAATTTCATTAATACTATCTATCCTGAGGACTCTTGACTCTTTTTATGAAGCCCTGATTATCAAGCTAGCTGTGATGCTAACAGCTGGATTTGTATAGCTTGGAACAGATTATTCCTGATGTTTACTTTGTTAATGTTTTTCTGAGATGGATTACTCTCTAATATTTGCTGACAGGTCAACCAGAATGTCTGTGATTTGGACTATAAGTACAAAAGTATTTGAATACCAGTTTATTTATTGTTTCTTCTAAAATCAAGTGTATTAATAATAGTTTATACTGTTTTTTGTTTGAGTAACTGTCTCTACTGTCCAGGAAAGAAGTTCGACTAGATTCTGGAAGAAAGCATTGCTGTGAGGATTTGACTGCTTTTAGTGCATTTAGTGACAGAAGCTCCAAAAGCTCAGGTTAGTGAGTGCCCGCTCCTGCAGCTCGACTTAGGGCATGTCAGTGTGTCTTTGCTATCATAACGACATGAAAAGTACACCTTCTGCGGCTTAAAATGCGTAAAAGGCATGTACTACTTTTCTTAATTAATCATGGGTTTGTTTTGGGCGCAACATGAAATAAACCAATCAATAGCAATGAAAGTCTGAATGCATAAATCTGTCTAGGTTGTATTCAGTCAGTGGCGCACCTGTGTTTTCCATTGCCAAAATAACAATATGCCAGAAATCTACCTGAAAACACCTCATTTCAGTCAGTCAATGCGAAAAGATCTTTGAATGTATGCAGTTGCAATGAACATCAAAAACATTATGATAAAACTGGCTCTCATCAGGACTGTCCCAGGAAAGGAAGAGCAAGGGTTTCCTCTGTTATTCAGGAACCTTAATTAACAACAGCACCCCAGATAAGAGCACCTAAATACTTCTTCACAGAGTATTTTAAGTTTACAACATGATTCCTTATATGATCCTTCATAGTCTGAGTAATAGAAGGTGTGTCCAAACTTTTGACTTGTACTGTTAATAGTCAGGTGTGCACTAATTCTATTAACTTATTGATTAGGCATCATCAGTGTTCATCTCTTACCTGCAGCTTTGTCCATTAAACAGTAATCGGGTGAATTCTCGAAGTACACCAGGTCGTTTTTGGTGGCGTTCCTGAAGTCCTTATTAGCCACGGTGAATCCTGTTCCGTCCTGGTTGACGGTGACCTCGATGGCACCGTTGTATTTTTTGCGGAGGTAATCTCCAGTCTTCCGGAAGTCCGACATCGCCAACCAGCAAGTCCTCAACGTGCAGGAGCCGCTGACGCCATGACACTTACACTCCAGCTTCATGAAGCGCTTCACTGACTGCAGTAAACACACAGGAGAGAAAGGGTTAGATTCTAATACACTGTATTTAAGTGATTTTGATATTTTATTAAGGCTACATTCACATTAAAAATTAAATTAAATTATATATTTATATTAGAATGTAAATCTGTCTATAATGAAGGCACACCAGATGATAAGGTGCACTAGTAACACTAGTGAGGGAGTTTCCATGTTTTTTTTTTCTAATGGGGAAGCGCTGAAGTAAACAAAACTTTAATTGTTAAATAAACATTTTCTTTCACAGTCAAACGAGTGCTGGATGTTAATCTATACAAATTTCTCTCCTCCAAACCATTTATTTGGGTGAGTAAAGCGCTTCTGTTTATCACAATAAGATTAGATTTCCAATATTTTGTATAAGTGTGATTTTCAGTTAAGTTTCTCCAGCACTAAGGCTGGGTGCAGCAGCATTAGCATTAGCTGCTAACCTCTAACAGAATTTTGAAGATGCCATTCGAAAGCGTCTACTGACTGCTCACCATTCTTCCACAGCGGTTGTTATGGAGGTTCACTAGCGCTCGTGCGTCCTTCACCGTCCGCTCTTTGGCGTCTATGAAGTCTTTGGCGAACTTTATCCCGTAGTTAATGTTGTCGCTGCAGCCGCCCCAGTCGAACTCGCCTCGCTCGTCCCGAGCTTTACCCAGCTTGTGCGGGTCGCAGTTACACGGCTTCAGCTCCCCCTGGCTGCAGGCTCGGGTGATGGCGTACACCACGCCAGCGGAGGAGATGGCATACACGAAAGCTGCCTCCCGGCTGCCTGGAATACAGAAAAAAAAAACTATAAATTTAGGGTTAGAATTAATGATGGGGTAGAATAGGGGTAGAGTTAATGATGGAGCTCCAGCTAGGAGTACACTGAATATTTGGCAAAAGAAAATATTTGACCAAAAATGGCAGAAATAAGACAGAATAATTCATAATAAGTAGTAACTAATGCATTATTTTAATTTTTATTATGAAAAAAATTATAAAAATGATAAAAATATAGTCACACTGAAGTGTTTTTCAGTAACATTAGGATTTTTTCAGCAGCAGTGGCAGGCCCACACTCCACTCCCTTTCATTTTAATGCCTTTCCAAGTGCTGCTATGTACTGTGCAGTGGCGGCAGGCAGTGTGGGAGAGAGCTGGCCTGGACACACATCTGAGAAACATTTCCAGCTAAAATATGAGAGCTGTACAGGACTCACAAAGTAACATTAGCTAAGCCAACTTTAGTGTTGTAATCTTTAGGTTTACCAAAAGTTTGGCTTCCCTTTTCCGTGTAGATTTTACACACGTAAATAAAGTAGCACTACCAAGGTACTGCAAATTTATGATTAGAAATATTCTACTGAGGTAAAATTGCACAGCTGAGGTAAGTGCATGATTAACATTACACTGCTTAAGTAAAAGCACAATTAGAATAACACTATAAAACAAAGGGTATGAAAGAATATGGTGACAAACATGAGTAAGGTAAATCTATGATTAGGTTTTTTTTTTTACACTGTACTTTTACTTTTAAAAACAAGTCAAAAATACATTTAGGTTATGTGGCTAATTCATTTAGTAGTAAAAAGTGGCAAATTCATTGAACCTGCAAAAACTGTTTTTTTGTTATTTGCTATTTTACCTTTAACCACATTTTTATTTTGCTTAATGTCAGTTTCAATCAAAATTTCAGTCCATCTTTGGTCCAAATATATTTTTTAGGCTGTGTGGCTAATTTACTTAATAGTAAAAAGTGGAAAAATGACTGACAATCTGCAAAAATGTTTTTAAAATCAAGACAAAAATATGTTTAGGCTATGTGGCCTAAATATGTGGGAAAATTATTGTCAACCTGCAAAAACTCTTTTTGTTATTCAATATTATATATGAATTAAGTATCAATGCTGAAGTACTGCAAACGTATGATAAGAAACATTCTACTGAGGTAAATATATGGCTAGAATTGCACAGCTGAAGTAAACACATGATTAACATTGCACTGCTTAAATAAAAGCACAATTAGAATAACACTAGTAAAGTAAATTTGTGGCTAAAATTGCACTGCTGAGGTAAATGCATGACTAAAATTACTTTACTGAGTTAGCTAGATGTGTGAATAGCTAAATGTATGAATAGAATAGCAGTGTTCGATATTATAGCTTTAACCACATTTTTTGTTCAGTGTCAATTTTGATCAAAACATCTCATTTCAGTCCATCACTAGTTTTAGTGCTACAATGCTCGGCCCTCTATAAAGCAAAGGGTATCAGAGGATATGATGACAAACACACACACGCACACACACACACACACACACACACACATGCCGACTCGCCCAGTCACTCACTCTCTCTCACTCAAAAATATAATCACACACTCCATGTTGTTTAAGAGAGAGAATCCCAATCCCAAACAATATCACACACACCCGCCTCTCTCGCCCGTCCGCCACCGACAGCGGCGCGAGAGCGAGTCAGCGCCGAGCGTAAGTGTTACTTTTAAATATTAGTACAGGACTAATCTCTCCGGGATGGGCTCCTCTCCACTCAGATAAACTGTTTAAAGCCTTGCAGTTTGATACCCCCCCCCCAACACAGTCTCACCCCCACACACACACACACACACACACACACCACCACCACCGCCGTTCTGTGGAAGTCAGCTGAGGTAGACCACCTTCCCTGACACCCGCGACCCTCCCGAGCCCAGTCTCTGTGTTTTCCTTCCCATCAATCACACTCATTAATCTGACTGAACTGAAAAAGATCAGAAAAGGAAAATATGGTGATTTTTCCCCTTGCTAGGCTAAAGAACGGTGCACTGACCTTTTGGAAATGTGGGCGTGGTCTCCTGCATTGAACGTAGTAGATGTGTAATATAGATATAATTTCTGCCGGATTTGCTTGTCTGTTCGCATGGACAATTCTAGCCAGGTGCAGCCGGTTACAATCATTACCACCCACTGCACACTCCACCCTCTGTCCACTGTGAGTGGTAATATTAGCTTACTATGATGTATTCCCGGTACATAAAGTGTCAAAATCTCAAAAGTGAGTACATCCCTCACATTTCTGCAGATATTAAAGTTTATCCTTTTCATGGGAAACACTGACAAAATGACACTTTGACACAATGAAAAGTATAATTCTTCCCTCAAAATAACTCAATATACAGCCATTAATGTCTAAAAACCACCAGCAAAAAAAGTGAGTAAGTACACCCCTTAGTAAAAGTTCCCGAAGTGTGAATATTTTGTCTGGCCACCATTATTTTCCAGAACTGCCTTAACTCTCCTGGGCATTGAGTTTACCAGAGCTTCACAGGTTCCACAGGAAGGCTTTTCCACTCATGACACATGACGACATCACGGAGCTTCGACATCACCGATATTCGAGACTTTGCGCTCCTTCATCTTCTGCTTGAGGATGCCCCAAAGATGTTCTATTGGGTTTAGGTTTAGAGACATGCTCGGCCAGTCCATCTCCTTTACCTTCTACCTCTTCAATAAAGCAGTGGTCATATTAGAGGTGTGTTTGGGGGTCATTATCCTGCTGGAACTCTTCCCAACACTGCTGATATGTAACTCCCCAACACCTGCTGCACTCAGGCAGCCCCAGACCATGGCATTCCCACCACCATGCTTGATTGTAGGCATGACACACTTATCTTTGTACTCCTCACCTGATTGCCGCCACACATGCACACATTGAGACCATCTGAACCAAACAAAATTAATCTTGGTCTCATCAGACCATAGGACATGGTTACAGTTATCCATGTCCTTTGGTGACATCAAGTCTTCAGCAAACTGTTTAAGGGCTCTTTTGTGTACAGACTTAAGAAGAGGCTCCCTTATGGGGTCACAGCCATGTTGACCAATTTGATGTAGTGTGCGATGTATGGTCTGCGCACTGACAAGCTGATCCCCCATCTCTTTAATCTCTGCAGCAATGCTGACAGCACTCCTGCGCCTATCTTTGTTGGGCGACCAACGCGAGGACTGTTCTGAGTGCACCCTGCTCTTTTAAAACGCTGGATGATCTTGGCCACTGTGCTGCAGCTCAGTTTCAGGGTGTTGGCAATCTTCTTGTAGCCTTGGTCATCTTCATGTAGCGCAACAATTATTCTTTTAAGATCCTCAGAGAGTTCTTTGCCATGAGGTGCCTTGTTAACACTTTCAGTGAGCAGTATGAGAGAGTGTGTACTTTTCATTGTATGAAAGTGTCATTTTGTCAGTGTTTTGTGAGACACTGTATGTGATCTGTACCTGTACCCGATTTGATGCTGGCCAATTTCTAGTAAATATATATATTAAATATAATCCATATTATGACAAGAACTATTCAACTAGGTAAAGAAACAAATACTTTAAGAAAATGAAGTCAAGCCGAAAGTTTTAGAGATTTCTTAAAAAATCCTCAGGTGCAGTCACAAAAACCATCAAAATTATTAAGATGAAACTGGCACTCATCAGGACTGGCCCAGGAAAGGAAGATCAAGAGTTCCCTCTGCTGTACAGGATAAGTTCATTAGAGTTACCAGCCCCAGGAACCGCAAGTTAACAGCTCAACAGATTTTGGTTTGTTTAACACTTGTGAGTATTGTAGTACTTCAGTATTAATTTAAAATTAAGCAATAATGCACTCAAGGCACGAGCTATAACGTGTAATATTGGCACTGCTGCCGTAGATTAGAGTGTATTTTTCAGATTACAACACAGTTCCATTATCACTGTTTATTTAAAAATTTTGAGTTAAAGAGGACAAGAAAATACAATCTGTTTGGTTATAAACACTCCGCGAGTTAAAATAGTTCCATTGCTGCTCTGTTTGTAGTTGCGCTGTTTGGTTTGTAAGCGCTGCATCGTTGCAAGGTTACCTGTATGTGGCAGAGTAATACATGAAGAGCTTCGGTTACAGTGCATTACCGGCTGATAACGGCACTAATAGAATATCTCTCAGCCAATCACATTGCATGGTCGGAACTAACTGTAGTATGATGTAGAATAAAAAATGAGTAAATGAGATTTTTTCATCAAGTTATTTCCATTACTGATACCCAGCACTGGTTCACATTCACATTCACGATCACACAGAGAGACACTCACTTCGCTGCATGACTCTCCCGAACACGGTGTGGTCTCGGTCCAGAGTGCTGCAGTTCCAGCGGTGGTGCCTGAACTGGTGCTGGCACTCGCGGATCCACTCCTGACCCCCTTCACTGATGGACTGCATCACATCTGGATGCTTCTGACACAGCTGCCTCTGCTTATTCACCAGGCCAGGGATATTATCACAAATCACCCGCGCTCCCAAAGCGCCAATGTACCTGCAACACACACACACACAGACACACACACACATTAAAGTACAAACACATTCAAGCATGCTACAGAACTGTATTAAATATATTACAATCTGTTCCCTATTAAAACAACTTAAATAAATAATTTGACTCAAATAAATTATGTTTTACACTCTAAAAAACAGAGGTACGACATGAGTACTTTTTTGTACTCGAAGGTACACTCTTCATAATTGTACCCTCAAAGGTACAATATTGGTCTTTACAGGGTCAGATTTGTTCCCTTTGAAGTACAAAGTCATTTCTAACAGCAATAAGTACAAATTTGTACCATTTAACCAGCCAAAGGGTACATTCAGTATTCTGCATCACTGTACTAATGAACAGTATATATTTAAATTGCACATTTTTTTATTTGAAAGCCAGACAATTTTGTATCATCAAGTTTTTGAGCCATATTTAGTTGATGATAATGTTTATAATCTTTATGATCTTTACTGCCACAAAAACCATGGGTACAAAAAAGGACTTTCACTGAAAGGTACTTTTTTGTGCCTCAATATAAGGTACAGCCCCAGCGACAAGCTTTGTACTCTTTTAAGTACAAATCTGTACTTATATTTCTTAGAGTGTACTTCATTTCATAGGTTTTTCATCATATCAGACCACTCCTCCTGGAGTTTTACTATCAGTCAGTCTCGCTCTCTTCCCATTGGTTCCCGTCACCACTATTACACATAAAGGGCGTGATCTCCCCCCCTCACCATCATTGTGAAGTTGCTCCTCTCAGGGTACCTTTCTTTTAGCTACTGAGGGAAGATTTATACAGTATAATGGCTAAATGCGTGTATGCAGCGTTGTAGGCTGTAAGCTGTAAGTTGCTGTTTTCTTTACTGTTGAGTGTTGCAGTGTTCACAGTTGAGTTTCTGCACAGTTATGTTGCCTTTATGTGGTCTATTAAGGAATTAAATCTTGATTAGAAACTTTGAAAGTTTTGTCCAGCTTCAATTGCTACGTAATATTAGAATATAAAGTCATTTTAATTTATTCTTACATCATTTAATAGGTTTTATACTTGTGACTAGAGAAGATATATAAATAAATAATGCATTGTGGCTGGAAAGGAAATTAGGGAAAGTTTATAAAATTAAGCAACAGAATTAAAAAGATTAAAAAGGGATCAAAAAGGGTATTTATTAGACATTTTATCTTATTTTTTTTAAATAACTTTTTGTTTTAAATAACTTCAAGCATGTATGGGAGCAGCTGGAACACCAGCTTCAGCTTCAACCTATGACTGTAGAGCAGGATCTACAGGCTCATCTGTAGCAACAAAATCTATGGGTAAATGTGCTGCAGGATGCCATACAGAACCTGTACACCTCCATATCCAAACATCTCAATCTTATAGCATCTTATATCCAGACTAGAGGCACCAACAGATTACTAGAGCCTCCTTTCAGTTGTATAATTTCCCCCCACTAAAGTGTAATCACGTACAGCTCTGGACAAAAAATAAGAAACCACTCTAAAATTATGAGTTTTTTATTTTACCAAATTAAAAACCTCTGGAATATAATCAAACCAAACCAATAACGTTATCCAAAAGCAGTGTGTAAGACTGGTGGAGGAGAACATGATGCCAAGATGCATGAAAAACTGTGATTAAAAAACAGGGTTATTCCACCAAATATTGATTTCTGAACTCTTAAAACTCTTTATGAATATTAACTTGTGTTCTTTGCATTATTTGAGGTCTGAAAGCTCTGCGTCTTTTTTATTGTTTCAGTCATTTCTAATTTTCTGCAAATAAAATACTCTAAATTACAATATTTTTAGTTTGCACTTCGCAAAAAATGTTGTCCGTAGTTTATTGAATTAAACAACAATGTTCATTTTACTCAAACATAAATTTATAAATAGCAAAATCAGAGAAACTGATTTAGAAACTTAAGTGATTTTTTTTTCCAGAGCTGTATATTACAATTATCCTAATGTTCCATAGAAATTCCGATCAATATAAGGCTTAAATCCCACTCTAGCTCCTCTGGAAAGGCTGTGGATAATAGAGAGGTAAGGTTGGCTGTGGGTGAGAAGACAGAAGGTCCTGACTGGGCTCTCCAAGGTTTGCCAGTGGTGTTACTGTAAGATTTATTTGGACGTGCACATCAGGTTCTGGGTGAAAAAAAGTACTGGCACTGAAAAGCCAGAATACCTGCATGCTGTTCTAACTGCACTACTGCAGGAGCTGGAGCAGTACGTTTCGAAATATTTTAAAGAGTGGATGTATAAAAGTGCTGCTCTAGGCATTATGGTACAGTGATCAAAATATTGCAATTCAACTGCATCAATTTTGGATATTATAAACATGTTATATAATATTATTCAATACATACTATCACAATGCCTCATTTTGCTCTCAAAATGTCTAGTCACTGGTTATCAGAGCTACTGTAGCCTTTCTGTAGGCTCAAACTGGTCTGGATGACTGCATAAAAGCATAGACTTCCATTCCATGAGTTCCATTCCATTCTATTCTATAGAAATGAAGCCAAAAATGTCCACTATGTTGTTCAATTGCAAAGTAGAGACCAGAGCAGGAGCCAGACTCGCCTATTCAAGTGTCTCAGTCTGCCTTCATTGAGTTTACAGTGTAGCCTAAAATATTTTTCCACTGGAGTTCCACTCCAGTTTGTCCAGTAAGTGTAATGACCCAACAGTAAAAGTTCAGTTTATGTATTTTATCACCAAATCTTTTACACAGAGTAATGAATTACATTTACTCAAGTTACTGTAATTGAGTAGATTTTATGAGTAATTTGTCATTTTTAAAGTAGTTTTTAAAAAAGATTAATTTTACTTTTACTCAACTACATTTTGACACAAGTAATTTACTTTGCTACATTGGAAAACTCCCAATTACTGAGTAAAAAAAAAATACTGGGGGAAAAAAACTATTGTCTGAATAAAAAAAAAAAATTGGAACGGATGCTTGCGCATGGAATAACGAGGCAGTAACGTCCTCATGCAATACAAAATGTGCCTGCCCCACCGGACAGAGCTGTCAGCTTTCAAAACTTCCACATCAAACCTGTGAAAGCATGTGGTGTAAGTATTTTTATCATTAAACAATGTAAAATAGCAGTTAAATCACAGCAATGGCAAGTTAAAAAATAATACTGAACTGTAAAACTATAAAATTACAGTTTATAGTCACCTGTATTACCATAGATTTTTAATAGTAAAGAAAAGAAAAGAAAAATGGATCATAGAAACCTATTCCACTTGTTTTATGGGGTGATCTGAACAAATACTGCCTGTAAGGTCCAAATTATTATGTGGAATAATAGTTAATTAAAACAATTTAATTTATGATTTTTTTTTACTTTTTTACATAAAATAATTAAAAGTAACTAAGTAACTTTTTCTCAAAGTACATTTTAAATTGAGTACTTTTTACTTTTACTCGAGTAGATTTTTAGATGGGTACTTTTACTTTACTTGAGTAGAATTTTAGCAAAGTAAAGGTACTTTTACTTACAATTTTTCAGTACTTTTTCCACCTCTGCTTTTATATTTCCACCAAATTATAGAGCTCAGCTCTGTTTACTCTGTTCACTATTGAGACAAACCAAAGATGCAGAGACATTTTTAAAGGAAGAAAAAAGAGATACACAGCAAACTGCAGCCATCCAACAGAGATTCTAGATATGTGTGGGGCTTAATTTTTTTGAGAGATGTTGCGCTATTAATGCTTAAATACAGTCATTGACTCTCTGAATGTGATTTCATTATTACACACGTCAGAATAAGCTCTAGGGAATTAGTAATTCTAAAAATATTTAAATCAACCCTTAAAATTACACAAAAATTCTTACGCTAAATTTCCTCAACTAAATCTACTATTCTAGTCTTGTTCACCTGGAAAACATTACATTACATTACATTACATTACATTACATTACATTACATTACATTTGGCAGACGCTTTTGTCCAAAGCGACTCACAATAGTCAAGTACAATGTAAAATAAGTTTAAAGGTAAAACATCTTTGGATAGGGATAAAAGGAGGACAAAGGGGAATAATAGGATAGAGGAGTGAAGGAGAGGAAGAAGGAAATGAGGTTAGAAGTAGTTAGTGTGTTAGAGGTGTTAAGAGAGTAAGTGCTCTTTGAAGAGCTCTGTCTTCAGGAGTTTATTAAAGATAGTGAGAGATTCTCCTGATCTGGTAGTGGAAGGTAGTTTGTTAGAGGTGTTAGGAGAGTAAGAGCTCTTTGAAGAGCTCTGTCTTCAGGAGTTTATTAAAGATAGCGAGAGATTCTCCTGATCTGGTAGTAGAAAGTAGTTAGTTAGAGGTGTTAAGAGAGTAAGTGCTCTTTGAAGAGCTCTGTCTTCAGGAGTTTCTTAAAGATAGCGAGAGATTCTCCTGATCTGGTAGTGGAGAATCTCTCGCTATCGCTAAACAGATTTGTTTGTGGGGTATTAAACTGAATTAACTGATACTGAGTGATGCTGAATGCTTCATTTTATTTCATATGTAAAAGTAAAGCATATAAAAAGCATATAAAAAACTTACACCTGGCGATTTACAGTATTCTGTACCAGGTAGGGGTTAAAAAAATGTTTGGACAATTACTCTATGGCCACATAGTCCACATGCCTCTTTCACGGTCAGTGTTGGCTCTGTAGCCTGTAACTCTCAGCTTGTCCAGAAATGCATGTGTAAAGTATGGGTGGGAATCACAGGATATCTCACGATATGATTTTATTACAGTACATTGCTTATAATAACGATGATATTATGTTAATGTGATTGAGATGTTTTAATAACTGTAATTCAATTTAATCTAATGCTAATTTGATGAGTTTAAGCGGCTTATTTGAGGACAAAAAATAGCATTTTCAGGCATAAAAAGATCAATATTTAGGGGAACAATGATTCTGCTGCTGATTTTATTGTTTTGTGTTTAGAAACTCAGCACGACTTTGTGTGACTATCTTCACTAATCTAACTCAGGCCTGAGAGATAGCAACACCAAATGCTGACTCTCTCTCTCTTTCTCTTACTCTCTCTCTCTCTCTCTCTCTCTTTCTCTCTTTCTCTCCCGCCAGTTTCCACTCCTGTTATGGATGTCCCGTTCCATCACTGCCCACCGTTTGTTTACTGTTCTCCTAACGCCCCCGTTAACGGCATGGCACAAACTATAGGGCCGATACACACACACACCTAATACACACACACAGCTAATACATACACACACACACACACACACACACACACTCCATCTCTGTCCGACTCTCGCTCTCTCGTTCCCTCGATCAGCTTTATCTCTAACATTCCTGTTAACAACTGCTGTGTCTCGTTCGCCCTGAGATACAACAGCACAAGCCGCATCTTTTTTACAACCTCAAACCAGAAAAGGTTGGGAAGCTATAAAAAAAAAACTAATAAAATGTCCTATGCATCTCAAAAAAAAATTAATATAATTGAAAAGTTACTTTATTTCAGTAATTCTGTTAAAAATGTGAAACTTATATTTTATATAGATGTTTTACACACACAGAGTGATCTATTTTAAGCGTTTATTTCTTTTATTGTTGATGATTTTATGGTTTACAGCCAATGAAAACCCAAAAAAATCAGTTTCTCAGAAAATTTGAATATTATATAAGACTGATTGGTACTTTTGGCTACAGTGTGGGCAGTGTGCCAAGTCCTGCTGGAAAATGAAATCCGCATCCTCATAAAAGTTGTCAGTAGCAGAGGGAAGAAGCATGAAGTGCTGTAAGATTTTGTGGGAAAACAAAACTGCACTGACTTTAGACTTGATAATAAAACACAGTGGATCAACACCAGCAGATGACATGTCTCTCCAAACCATCACTGATCATCAGTAAATTTTACATTTCATTTAAAGGAAATCAAGAGAGCAGAGTCTGGAGGAAGAGTGGAGAGACACACAGTCCAAACTGCTTGAGGTCTAGTGTGAAGTTTCCACCAATCAGTGATGGTTTGGAGAGTTGGTCCCATATCTAAGCTGTGTGATTTGCAGTTAATTAGATAATATTGAAAGAGTGATGCATTGAATCAAGCACACACACACACACCTGCCCACACACACACACACACACACATACAAACACCACTCTGGTTTTGCACATGATGGTGGGAGAGCAGGTTTTTACTGCTGCAGTAAATCATTATCCACGGGACTATAACAACATACCGTTAAAACACAGTATCCCCTGTCATTTACACTGTGTGTGTGTGTGTGAGAGAGAGAGAGAGAGAGAGAGAGAGAGAGAGAGAGAGAGAGAGAGAGATCAGACATGGTTAAGCATGACTGAGTAAAGAATGCATGACTCCAGTGATTTACCCTGCGTAGGGATGAGCAGGGAGACACACACACACACACACACAGACAGACACGCACACACACTCACACACACAGTCAGAGGAGGACACTGACTGAAAATTAAACTGTCCACTTAAAATAATATTTCAACAATGACCCAACTAATTAGAGTTCTGCTGCCCAGGAACCTCATTATACAATCCCAAATAACAAAAAGTTGGTACACCACAGAAAATAAAAGTACTTTTTTCGCTTTTATTTGATTGCATACAGTATAACTTCAATATATTTTATGTTTTATCTCCGCAAATTAATTTTAATTATTAATATACATCCTTTCCTGCATTTTAGAGCTGCAATGCATTCCAAAATCAGTTGGAACAGGTAATTTAGGGCTACTAATAAGAACCAATGATGATCTCTGATTCTTTAGACGTTCTGCAACAAGATCCATTATTCCTCATTCAACAGCAGCTGATAAAACCTTATGTTCACCGAGAAGCTCCGCCCACTTCTCTACTACAATACAGAGTTACTATATTCACTAAAACCGCTTACCACTTTACTACTGTACACAACACAAGCCTTATGATGTTCACCAGGTCCAGAAGCTCCGCCCACTTCTCTACTACAATACAGAGTTACTATATTCACTAATACCACTTACAACTTTACTACTGTACACAACACAAGCCTTATGATGTTCACCAGGTCCAGAAGCTCCGCCCACTTCTCAACTACAATACAGAGTTACTATATTGTTACTTTACCATCCCAGCTTGTTCAGGATTGTGTTGCATACTTGAAATGCAAAAAAAGGATGTATATTATTAAATGAAATTAAACTGAGCAAATAAAACATGAAATATCTTAGTTGTATTCTGTCTGAAATCAAATAAAAGCAAAAAATGCTATTTTTCTGTAAGTAATGGTCATGGTCTGGGCTGATTCAGCATCCATGAACTGCCCTCAGGTACAGTAAGCCTTGCTCAATCGTCAACTTGGGAATTCTGGCTGAAATTGCTATTTCTGTCGATTTCATGCCTTATGTGAAATCAATGAAGTGGTTGCAACGTAAGACGTTATGGAAGCATTCCTTCAGGTTCTCTAAACATGTTAGTCTAAAGCGCCTTTCTTTATTTCTTGCTCGCTGAGGTCTTTTCCAGGAACGATTGTTGCCCAACATGTAAGCAATACTTAGAAAGTTATTTTATTTGCATACTTGTGGATCTCACACAGCCTTTTGAGGAACTGTAACAAGCGAAAGCAATTTTGCAGGATTGCATATGAATGAAGAGAGACAGAAAAGACTGACCTCACACTGGCCCTCACTTATTCACTCTGAGCTCACTCACAGGACATGTACAGTTTTTCTCAGCCCTTCTGTTTTTGTGCATACTGTATTATTCTTCTTCTTTCACCCTGTTCTTCGATACTTAAAACTCCACAGGATAGACCACCACAAAGCAGCTTTTATTATTTGGGCAGCAGCAGGAGTGGAGTTCCTAAACATCTCAGTATCACTGCTGCACTAAGAATAGTAAAGGACTAGAGGATGACCAACACTGTTGACTTTACTTTATCTACAAGGTGTTTTAGCTGTAGGTAGGAGTGTGTAATAGAGTGGAGGACAGTGAGTGATGATTAAACACAGTGTTTAAAAACTCCAGCAGCACTGCTGCAGTATCTCACTGTATCCACTCCATGTTCTATAAGCACAACACACACTAATGCACCATCACCGTGCACATTCTATAGTTTAAAACATCATAGAAGACAATGCCAAATCAGATCAGAGAAAGAGAGAGAGAGAGAGAGAGAGAGAGGGGTAGAGGAAGAGAAAGAAAGTCAGATATAGACAGATACATAGAGAAATAGAAGGGAAGAAGGGACAGGAAACTTCATAAGATAAAGAGAGGTACATATAGAGAGAGACAGAGAGAGACACAGACAGACAGGTGGTGAAAGTGAAAGAAAGACAGCAGAGACACAGGACAGAAAATAGAATATAGATAGAAAGAGCAAGAGACAGAAAGATAGAGGGAGAAAGAGACAGAAAATGAGACAGACAGATAAAGAGAGAGA
>NC_064419.1:43871033-43908533 GCF_023375975.1 Astyanax mexicanus | reverse complement strand
ACTGTTGTTTTCACCAGGAACTGAGGGAACAATTATAATGTTTATGCTTAAACCCTGAATTAGGCTAATCTGCTTTCTCTGACATTTTCATTTCTTCTTAAACTTTAGCCCCGCGGAGGCAAGGCTTTTGTTCCGATTAAGCTAACGAGGCTGAGAAGTGGAGTTTTGTGTGTGTGTAAGTGTGTGTGTGTGTGTGTGTGTGTGTGTGTGTGTTACAGAGAGAGAGAGAGAGGCCATATAAGGGTAGAAGACTCCTGCATTACCTTTAATAATGTGTCCTAGTTTATAGATCATTCCAAATAAAAATGCAAAAATACCTTCTTTTTAATTATTAAACATTCTTATACAACCCAGCAACTCAGTGTCTCTTACATTTACTGGTCTCTATGAGATCAAGAACCATCACTCAACAATAGCTGATACTTAACACACCTTTATCACCAACAAGCTCTACAATACAGAGTTACTATATTCACTAATAACACTTACAACTTTACTACTGTTGTGCAAAAGGCAGAGCACCTAGGAGCAGCCCCTCCCTTCATGATTCTGTAATGACTCCACCAATCAGATGGCTCATTACCTCTCACCCAATCAGAAGGCAGAAGTAATCAGCCCTGCAGCTGCAATTATCAGTGCCTCAGTAGCTGAGAGAGATGGAGAGAGTTCAGCTTCATAGTTTAAGTTTAAAGTTGATTGTTCAGGTTGTTAAATTATAAGCTGCTCAGTTCATTTGGTGTGCGTACGTTTAAAGTAAGTACTATGGACCTTTTCTTGTGTTAGTTTATACACTACATATTTGTAAATGTTAACTAGAAATGTTGCTAAGTAAATGCTTAATGTCGATCAGATGTGTAGCTAAATGCCCTTGATTTTGTTTGCCTATTTGAGAAGGACCGTTGTTAATTTGTATATGTTTGATGGTGTATGTTGACTCCTTAATCAATATTTCACTAAACTAGTTCTGTATTGGTTTTATTTACAGAACCACACATGCATATAAGTCAATAAACTACTGAGCAGATTTCCAGTTTCCGTTGCTGATTCACATCCTCGGGGACATCCTAACCAAGTTCTTATCCGACTTCCTGTAGTGGTTCAATTAACCTGAACCAGACTTTGATGCTAGTATACCAATTTGTGTCCTTTTTTTTAATGGTCCTCCGAGCCGGATCAGTGAACTACTACAGTGAGGATGTCAGATCACAGTCAAGAACAACCTGTAGTTAGACCTCGGAGAACACTAAACCGTCCTGTTTACCTTACGGACTATGACCTCACAGGACTTCAGTCTCTGCGTCATTTATCTCGACCTGATAGAAACTGGGAAGATGAAGCACAGCATACATCAGACCCCACTGGGTACAGTACCCCTGTTAGCCAGGCTCCCAGTCTAAATGAGTGTCTCATCACAGATCAGTGGGAGAATACAGTAGGAGATATGGCTCAAGAGCATGTGGAATCTCCCAAACAGAAGAACCCACTGTCTGATTTGACTGCTATCTGGCAGGAGATGAAAAGGGAACATGATGTATTGCGCCAGCAAACCAGTCACTTTCCTGAACTCTTATCAGCATTCCAGGAGATGAGACGAGAAAATGCAATTCTGCATAGGGAAGTTAAGGAACTCAGGTTAGAGATGAGAACCTCACCTCATAGACTGACCCATCCAGTTCCATCACCTCGCCTACATGCTACGGCAGGACGTACAAACCCAAGTGCAGATCTATTCTGCCCCATACCTGCACCTCGTCATAGCCTGGCACAACACAAAGTACACTCTGCCCCAATTGATTCTACAGAGAGGATCACACAACAGATGGGCCAAATTGATTTTTCTCCAAGACATCGGTCATTGCAGTATGACCACCCATCCAACCAGTTTCAGCCTAGCCCTTCGAACAATAAGTGCTATGACATTCATAATGTTCAAGCACAAAACCATCCTCCACAGCATCATACAGGTCCATGCAAACAAGAGAAGACCTACAGAGGGCCAACTCCAACTATTCCTAATCTAAGCTCTCCAGACCCAAGAGAGTTTTCCAGATTAAGGATTGCCCTGGAGAATATTTTACCAGAAGATGCTACAGAGCGCTTCAAGTTTCAGATATTGGCAGACCACTTAAAGCTTGAAGAAGCTCTACTTGTCGCTGATTCTTACAGCAACTCTCCATATCCTTTTAGCAACACCATGAGTGCTCTCAACAAAATGTATGGTCAGCCCCATCAGTTGGCCTTGCAACACATTGCAGAAGTTATGGATGGCCCAGATATTGGCAGTGGAGATGTGAAGTCTTTCCGCATGTTTGCTCTTCGAGTTCGCTCCCTCGTGAGCATGTTGGAGCAGTTGGGGAGAAAGGGTAATGTCGAATTGGAATGTGGATCCCACGTCACAAGATTACAGAGCAAACTCCCACATGACCTCAGATCTGGATTTAAGCGATACATCCACCCATTGGGAGTGTCTGTACCTACTTTACTTGATCTGGCTGAATGGCTGGAATATGAGCTGCAAGTCCAAGAGGATAGCATCAAATTCTCTTCCCATACTCACAGAGATTCTTCCAGTAGGCGGAGAGAGGTCCGCAAAGACATCAAGCAAACCAGTAAACTTACCAGTATCCTCCTCAACACAGAGAGGTCTTCAGCAAGTAAGACCACAGCATTTGAGATACAAGATAAAAGTGCAGATCAGAAAGTAAAACCTTATTGTCCCTACTGTGACAACAGCAATCACTTTCTAAATAGTTGTGCCAATTTTAAGCAGCTGACCAGAGACCAGAAGGAGAATTGGATCAGAACCAATAACGGATGCTGGCGTTGTGGCCGTGGTCATCAAGCTGCTAAATGCACATTGAAAGCACCCTGCAAGATGTGTAATAGGAGACATTTGGCAGTCCTACATGATGTGAATGAGAGAGCAGAGGCAAAGGCTAATCCAGTAGAGAACTCTTGTCTGGTAAGCACAGCCAGTGAGGTCCTGTACGTTGATCGCCCAACATACAACCGAAAGGTACTACTGAAAGTCAGCAAAGTGGTTCTTAGCAATGGAGATAGGTCCATGGAAGCATATGCGGTGCTAGATGATGGATCAGAGCGGACTATTATTCTCCACACTGCGGCTAAGAAGTTGGGCCTAAAAGGACAACCTGAAGACTTAGTCCTCCGCACAGTCCGGCAGGACCTGCAGGTTCTCCATGGGGCAGCTGTATCATTCATGATATCTCCTGTAGCTGAGCCCAAGAGAAAATTCAAGATACAGAGTGCATTCACCGCTGAGCCTTTGGGACTAGCAGAGCATTCTCATCCAGTTGCTCTTCTACAAAGAAGGTATAGACATCTTCTGGGCTTGCCATTACAACAGCTAGACAAAGTCTCCCCAGTGCTGCTGATTGGTTCTGACTGTCCACATCTCATCACTCCTATAGAGCCTGTAAGACTAGGGCCCCCTGGTGGCCCTGCAGCAGTGAAAACGAGACTGGGTTGGACTCTCCAAGGGCCAGCACGAGAGCTCAGAGATAATCTTACCCCACAGCAGTGTCTGTTTACATCCATGTCACCCTGTGCTGATTTGCATACCCATGTGGAGAAACTGTGGCAAATGGATGTGTTTCCATACCGTAGTGAGAAGGCTGTTACCAGGTCAAAGCAAGATCATGAAGCTGTCCAACTTCTGCAGGAGAAGACAGTTCGAGTTGAAGTGAATGGCATTAAAAGATATGCTACCCCTCTCCTTCGTACCAGAAATATGGCACACCTACGTGCATCCGAAGATGCAACCTTGCCACAGCTTAGAAGTATTGAGAGGAAGTTGGCCAAGGATTCCAATCAAGCTGCTGCTTATCAAGCCGAGATTGACAAACTGGAACAGTCTGGCTATATTGTGAAACTATGTCCAAAACAGGTGGAACAATCAGATGAAGCATGGTATGTACCACACCACATGGTACAACACAATGGGAAGAACCGAGTGGTATTTAACTGCTCATTTCAGTACAAGGGTCATAATTTGAATCAGATGCTGCTGCCAGGTCCCACTCTCAGTCCACTACTATTAGCAGTCCTCCTTCGCTTTCGAGAGCACACTATTGCCATCAGTAGTGACATCCGGAGTATGTTCCATCAAGTGTGCTTACTCCCCCAGGATAGAGCTCTTGTCAGATTCTTGTGGCGAGACCTGAAGCGAGAAAACCCTCCCAGTGTTTACGAATGGAGAGTCCTTCCATTCGGGACTACCTGCAGCCCTTGCTGTGCTGTATTTGCTTTGCAAAAGCATGCGGCAGAATGCAGTCAAGCAGGAGAAGCTGTCCAGCATTCAGTGGAAAAGTCATTTTATGTAGATAATTGTCTCCAGAGTTTCAGCTCCACTGAAAGTGCTAGAGACATGGTGGACAAACTTCTCATTACCCTCAGGGTAGGAGGATTTGAGTTACGACAGTGGGCCAGCAATGAGCCCTCTGTAATCAGACATCTCCCTCCAGAAATCAGGTCTGAAAGTAGTGAACTATGGCTCAGCGAAGGTCATCAAGACATACCAGAATCCACCCTTGGCTTGCACTGGAATTGCCAATCTGATACCTTGTCATACAAGCACCGCAGGGTAGACAGCTCAGTAGTCACTATGCGCACCATCTACAAGATTTTGGCTTCTCAATATGACCCTCTCGGTTATATTGTCCCCTATACCACCAGAGCAAAGCTGTTGGTCCAACGTCTATGGGATAAAAAGAGAGGGTGGGATGACCCACAGTTACCAGAAGAGTTGCTCACCGCTTGGCGCAGATGGGAAGCTGAACTTGATGATCTGCAGAGTATTCACATACCCAGATGTTATACAAGCCCAGAAATGGATCACCCTAGCAGTGTGAGGGAGATACACGTGTTCTGCGATGCTTCTGAACAAGCCTATGGTTCTGTCGCTTATTTGCGAACTGAGAACCATGGTAAAGTAGAGGTAGCTTTCCTGACGGCAAGGTCTCGTGTTGCTCCCAAGAAACAGCAGTCGATACCCCGTTTAGAGTTATGTGCTGCACTTACAGGTGCCCAGATGTCAAAGGTCCTCAAAACTGAACTACCTCTTACTATTCAACATGTTGTACTATGGACTGATTCGACCACAGTACTTACATGGTTAAATTCAGACTCCTGTCACTACAAAGTTTTTGTGGGGACCAGAGTGGCGGAGATACAAGACCTGACAGAGGCAGACACATGGAGGTATGTCCGGTCCTGTGACAACCCAGCAGATGATGTAACTCGGGGAAAAACTCTTCACGAGCTAGCTGACAACAGTCGTTGGATCCATGGGCCTCCATTTCTCAGACAGTCACCAGAACACTGGCCAGAGCCACCGTCCCTTACTACTAATGAGCAAGATAGTGAGCTGAGGACATCTACTTTCTGTGGTATAACCACAACTACTTACCTCTTGCAAGACCCTGCACAGTACCAGACCTTTCAGAAGTTAATTCAAGCAACTGCCTTGCTTCATCATGGTACTCAAGATATATCCTCCCTCTCAGCAGAAGATTATACGAATGCTGAAATTGCAGCCCTACGTCAGGTGCAATTGGAATCATTCCCCACCGAAGTAGCTCATCTGAAGGCAGGCAAGCCAGTGTCAGCCACTAGTCGACTGTTAGCACTTGCCCCAGAATTTGATCACACAAGCCAGTTAATCAGAGTGGGTGGTCGTCTCCGCCGTGGTACTCTGCTCGAGCCAGAAATGGTCCACCCAATTCTTCTCGATCCCCATCATCCAATCACTAAGCTTCTCATCAAAGATTATGATGACCAGTTGCATCATCCTGGATCAGAGAGGCTGTTTTCCGAGGTCAGGAGAAAGTTTTGGATACTAAGAGGGCGTGAAGCCATTCGTCAACACCAACGAAACTGTGCTGAATGTAGGAAATGGCGAGCCCGTCCAAACCCACCAAGGATGGCTGACCTTCCTCCAGCTCGATTGCGCATCCTGAAACCAGCATTCTACTCTACTGGTGTTGACTGTTTTGGTCCCTACATGATCAAGATTGGGCGCCGCAGTGAGAAAAGATGGGGGATACTGTTCAAGTGTCTGACCACTAGGGCAGTCCACATTGATATCCTCACCAGTATAGACATGGATGCCTTTTTGATGGCTCTCAGGAGATTCATTGCAAGGCGTGGAAAACCTTTTGAGGTTTTGTGTGATCAGGGCACGAACTTTAAAGGAGGGGAGAGAGAGCTCAAAGAGGCATTCAATGCCCTCCATTCAGATCTTCAAGCTCAACTTGCAGGCCACCAAATCAAATTTGCTTTCAATCCTCCAGGTGCACCTCATTTTGGAGGTTGCTGGGAAAGGGAAATTCGGTCAGTTAAATCTGCTCTTCAAGTTACACTAGGGGCCCAAGCAGTCACAGAAGAAGTACTGAGGACACTTCTCATAGAGGTTGAAGGGATCCTCAATTCCAAACCTCTTGGCTACACATCTTCGGATCTGGCAGACCCTGACCCAGTTACCCCAAACATCCTCCTTATGGGGCGGCGAGATGCTTCTTTACCACAAGTAGTCTACCAGAACTCAGAAATGTTAGGTCGTCGGAGATGGAGGCATAGCCAACTCTTGGCTGACCATTTTTGGAAACATTTCATCCAGTATTATTTACCCAGCCTGCAAGCACGCCAAAAATGGAGGACAGAGAAACAAGATCTTCAGCTTGAGGATACAGTTATGATCATTGACCCACAGCTGCCTCGTGCATTATGGCCAGTAGGGAGAGTTACCCAGGTATTTCCTGGTGCTGACAAAAGGATCAGGTCGGCAGACGTACAAGTTAAGGACAGAACCTATACTCGGCCTGTAGCCAGACTTGTTAGTCTTCCCGCTCTGCCTGATGACGATTAGTATATTCCATTCAGCACTTGCAGTTGGCCTTTTGATGTACAAATTCCACATGCGAATTTGGGGGCGGCTGTGCAAAAGGCAGAGCACCTAGGAGCAGCCCCTCCCTTCATGATTCTGTAATGACTCCACCAATCAGATGGCTCATTACCTCTCACCCAATCAGAAGGCAGAAGTAATCAGCCCTGCAGCTGCAATTATCAGTGCCTCAGTAGCTGAGAGAGATGGAGAGAGTTCAGCTTCATAGTTTAAGTTTAAAGTTGATTGTTCAGGTTGTTAAATTATAAGCTGCTCAGTTCATTTGGTGTGCGTACGTTTAAAGTAAGTACTATGGACCTTTTCTTGTGTTAGTTTATACACTACATATTTGTAAATGTTAACTAGAAATGTTGCTAAGTAAATGCTTAATGTCGATCAGATGTGTAGCTAAATGCCCTTGATTTTGTTTGCCTATTTGAGAAGGACCGTTGTTAATTTGTATATGTTTGATGGTGTATGTTGACTCCTTAATCAATATTTCACTAAACTAGTTCTGTATTGGTTTTATTTACAGAACCACACATGCATATAAGTCAATAAACTACTGAGCAGATTTCCAGTTTCCGTTGCTGATTCACATCCTCGGGGACATCCTAACCAAGTTCTTATCCGACTTCCTGTAGTGGTTCAATTAACCTGAACCAGACTTTGATGCTAGTATACCAATTTGTGTCCTTTTATTTAACTGTACACAACACAAGCCTTATGATGTTCACCATGTCCAGAAGCAGCTCCGCCCACTTCTCTACTACAATACAGAGTTACTATATTCACTAATACCACTTACAACTTTACTACTGTACACAACACAAGCCTTATGATGTTCACCATGTCCAGAAGCTCCGCCCACTTCTCTACTTGAAACCATCACACTATGAAAAGACAGTATATTGTGGTCACTAGTGTCCTCACTTTTTTCTAGATTGGGGTTGCAGTTTCTGTCATATTATTGGGTCATACTGTATTTCTGTCTATAAAGAAGGTCTGTAAACTTGTTTTGTAATGAGACTTTACATAACCAGAAACTGACTGATTTAAGGCGCAAAAAAAAAGTAAAACAAAACAACAACCTAGAAAACAACTTCCTGATGAGTCAGCAACATCATCTTCACACTGATTTCAAGCTGCTGCTGAATAACGGAAATGATGAGGAGGTGCTGATCCAGAGCCAATTCTCTGTCTGATAAACTGACCTCAGATCACTGACCCAAGGTTCAAACCTCAAGCAGGAAAACTGGTAGTCTTTGAAAGATGTCCTCTGAATACTCATCTGCAACCACAAGCCGTCAGATTTAACTGCAGTGACCATCAAATACGTACATTGGAAGCCTGCTTTGTACTACCAGAAATTTAAAAAGTTGGGACAAGGTCTAAAAAGGCAAGTAAAATGAGTGTTTATTACATTTCCTTTGGCTTTAACTTGATTGTAGACAGTATGAACCCAAGACATTTTATGTTTTTTATGTTTTTATTTTATTTATAAATCATTTTCTGGCCATTTGCTAGCTTATATCTCTTCTTTAATTAATTATTCTTATATATTAAATGTTGATTTATCCCTTTTAAACTGAAAATTAAGGTTACTTGATTGATTGATTGATTGATTGATTGATTTGTCTTCTCAACTTCATTTAATTTGTTCATATACACCAGCTTGAATGTTTAAATGATTATACAAAGACATTTTAAGCTTTATGGGGAACATATACCATTTTTACACATATTTTAAAACTATAAATTGGATGATTCTTTGCTCAGTTTGCTCCTCAAAAAGCTTTTGTGGATAGTGCTTTTGTATATATATATATATATATATATATATATATATATATATATATATATATATATATATATATATATATATTGCTAACTTTATATTCCCAACTTTGTTTGGAATGTGTAGCAGGGATAAATTTACTTCAATACATTAAATTAAGTTGAGTATATTAAACATTAAATATCTTGGGTTTATCAACTAAATGTCCCCATACTGTCCCAACCTTTTCTGATTTTGGGTTGTTATAAACTAAGCACATCACGCTGCTCACACTCATAATGGCCGATTACAACACAGGGCATTTAAGCAGTAGCATGCCCACCAGCCTAATTCTGTGTAACATAGCGATTTGATCTGAAAACAGATTTAATGTTACAGTAAATGTGTTGGTAGATCAAAGAAGGTTTGTCTGATCAGATCCTGTGATCTACTGGAAAACATATCAATCTTACAGTTACAATCACTAGATATTACCTGGTGGTGTCCCTGTCCCATTTCTGACATTGCTGTCTAAATGCTGTGAAACAATATTAAATATGTACAAAAGTATTGGGACACCTATACATTACACCTACAGGAGTTTTTATGACATCCTGTTCTAATCCCACATGCATTAATATAGAGTTGTCCTGCGCCCCTTTGCAACTCTTTCCACTCTTCTGGGAAAGCTTTCTTTGTTCATTTATCTAGAAGAGCATTTGACAAGAGGCCATTCTCCATTCTAGGTCATCCCAAATGTGTTCAGTGGGACTGTGGTCAGGGCTCTGTTTATGCCAATCAAGTTCTCCCACAAGTCTGATGGCCAAAGTGGTTGAAGACTTTTTTGGAAGAAATGCTAGTTCTCCACCTTGGTCGTACCTTGGTGTCAACCAGAATGTTCTTAATGGTCATGCGGCTCAACCTGTGTAGTTTTACTGGTCAACCAGCATGGTCATGATGTTAATCAGCAGGATCACACTAATCGTCCATCTTAGTCTATTAGGTCATCCACCACAGTCTTGATGGTCATGTTGGTCATCCAATGTGGTCTTGCTGGTCAACCACCTAGTCTTCACCTTCATTATACAAGGAATCCAGATCATCTCTGATAACCAGGTTGGTGATGGTTGAATTCATTGGTCAGGTTGGTCATGCTGGAGCTGCCCAGGCAGTTTTTCTCAGCATAGTGACATAAAGAGTAAATGAAACAGATTTATAAATCTAGATTTAGCAATTGCAGAGCTGCCCTGCAATGTCCTAGTGCCCCGTGTACCTAATTCACGCTATGACATCACGGTCAGTCAGTCCGGTGCGCTGTCAGCAGTTCCTGTAAGACTGATTAATAACTCAAGGTGACCAGCCTGGATCGAAGCACCTGAGACAGTGCAGGAGTCTGCTGTGAGCTCATGCTCTATTCCTGTGCTGGTCTGTGTCTGTGTGTGTGAGTGTGTGTGTGTGTGTGTGTGTGTGTGTATGCCAGAGTCGTCATGTTTGGGTCCGGTTCAGGAATGAGGACGCTATGGGTGTCCTCTCTGCTGTCCCGCCAGAAAAAGACACCCAGCTATTTTAGCCAGGTGTTCGTCCAGAGATCTGCAGTGTGAAATTATTACTGCATGTTGGGAACTATTAGCCTTTGATCACATAGCAAAGTGCTAACTGTGCCGCATTACTGTGATACACTATAAATGCAAAAGTATTGGGACATCTTCTCATTTAATTATGTCCTCATGTAATTTTTTTCAGGAATTAAGAGTAAAGTGGTAGAGAAAAGAGTTTATTCTGCTTTTGTTGGAGTAACTGTCTCTACTGTCCACTGTTTCATTACTTTCTACTAGATATTTTCTGAGCATATAGGAGCAGTGCTCTCATCAGATACAGCAGCAGTGCTGCTGGACTTCTTAAACACTGTGTTCCTTAATTTGATCCCAACTCATAAAATCTCAAAAGTTCTGGATGGAGCTCGATCCAGAAAACATTCAGAAAACATGATTCCCCTTGTAAAAGAAAAGTGTATTAAAGATATTTTTTAAAAGTATTCTTAACATGGAAAAGTACATATTTAAATACATACCTAAATATATACTAATTGTACTATTTTGGAACAACTTAAGGCAATTTGAGTTGTAATTACGCTAAATTTAAACACAACATAAAAACATTAAATTGTGATTTTGAGTGCAACTTGTACTTGTTTTTGTACAACCTCTGCAAACTTAAATATATTTAAGGATGTGTTTTAAACACCTTTTTTAATACACTTGAAGTATATTGAAAATGTTCTACTTTGCGAATAGATGCACATATTGTGTAGTACACCTAAAAAAAAAAAACTACACTAAAATGCACATGAAGCAATAGTTAATGCCACTATATATATATATATATATATATATATATATATATATATATATATATATATATATATATATATATATATATATATATATAGTATTTTCTTTCAACGTAAACATAAAGACATACAGAGAACTTATGTTTTAATGTGTATATTAAGTATATTAAATTGAAAATGCACTTTTAATATTTTTACCTAATTTGAACGTACTCTTAATGCTCTTAAGTATACTTCTTTTTCACAAGGGTCCAGTGCTCCACAGCTATTGGCAGTGTGTGTGTGTGTGTGTGTGTGTGTGTGTGTGTGTGCATTTGCATAACTGTGTCCAAAAACATTTGGATATATAGTATAATCATTGCTCAAAAATGTATATTATAAAGAATATAAGAAATTACTATGGTATATTATTAATGATTTATTACTTATGATCTAAAATTACTTTTTACTAAAATTACTTTTTAGGTTCTCTCAGTTTACTTGCAAAAGTTTGTACACTGGATTTTGTACCAGTAGTGTATATTTTAAAAATAAAGCACAAATATTTTTTTTTCTATTTTTTAAAATTCAGCTAATACAAATATATTGTGCTCTAAATTTTGCAGACCAAAAATGAATATTTTAAAAGCTGAAATTTTGATATTAAATGGTGTCCAGTGGCGTCCGAACTTTCGTAAATCTTCATTGTAAGCTCAGTGGATGGGTTTAAGGTGGGTATAAGATAATTCTTAGATGGTCAAGCAAGCATCACACTGAGCACTCTCTCTCTCTCTCTCTCTCTCTCTCTCTCTCTCCCCATGTTAAAATGTTCTTAATGCTAAGGTGCTTTTGGAAAACCGTGCCCAGAACTCTTAGTTACATTCTGCTTGTCTTACATCACTTCTTACTGAACTTTCCTCAGGTCTGTGAGAGCAGCAGTGCGTCTGCAGGTGTCTGGTATGAGGGATGATGTAGATGATGGGAAAGCAGGGAGCTGTATGTGAGGAATGGTGTTGTGGGTACTCAGTGCTCTAATGCACCGGAGCTTCAGACAGTGAGGAACAGCGGGATGAACAGATCAGTTGGAGGAGAAAGTCGGCGAGATGCATGAGTGACTGGATCACATTAATCAGCAGAAATCCAGCAGCATTACTCATAAACTCAGCTAAAGGTCATCAACAATACAACACCCTAAAAATACTGGGCCGGATCATGTGGGAGAGGGAGGATTTTCCCACTGTCACCTCTCCAAACCGCTACATCACACCGCTGCTAATTTATTGTCTCGTATTTTTAGATGCTCTGACAGGGATGCTGGGAGGTTTTCACATTCACACTTCCTCAAGCGCTTCAAAGCCTTCTCCAGAAGCTACAGTGGAGCTGCTTTTTAATCTAATCTAAAGGCTATCATTGTGTATTTTACAGTTTTTACACTTAGTACAGTACGGTGCAATATAATAAAGCATATAATAATTAGGGCTATCAACATTAAAATGTAATTCGGAATCAGTGACCAGTGTTGGGAATACTTTTTTAAGTAACGAGTAATCTAACTAATTACTCTGACTGTAACTATAATGCCGTTACCATTTCCGACACCCCGTTACTGCACGTTACTTTAGTCGCTCAATGAACTTTTTTTTTTTTAACTTCGCTGCCCTGGTTAACCCCTCCTCTTTCCGGTGAACTTGAGCTTCTGGCCGCTGTGCCTGTAGGTTTACGTGGTTTGGCGTGGTGAAGTGAGGCACAATTGTGACGATTTGCGTGCTCTAATTAATTCAGTGATTGCCGTGGACAGGCCAAGTTCCGATTTAAGGACGTTAAGCTCTTTTTAGCTGCTCCGTTTTTTGTGGTGCTGCTGCTTTCTCTTTTGGTGAAGCTGTTTGATCCAGCTGTTAAAATGTTATATTAATACCATTTTAACAGTCATTAGATTATTTTTTTTGTCCATTATTTTGTTTTGTTTATATTTACATATTTCCTTTGAGTGTGGCTTGTTTTGTTTAATTTCATCCCCAGATGTTTTTTTTTTTTTCAGTATTACAAGTTTTAGTAGTTTTCTTTGGTTGTGTGGAGAATTTCGTTTTTTTTTTATTTTTTATTTGTTAGATTATATTTTTGTCAACATTTTGGGTTTATTTTCGTTTGTTATTTTTCTAATAATAATAGTAAATACATAATTGATTTTCTTCCTTTTTTTATGGTCGAATAACAAAAGTAACGCAATAGTTACTTTTATTGGTAACTAGTTACTTTTACAGCGGAGTAACTCCGTTAGTAACTCAGTTACTTTTTTGGAGAAGTAACGATTAACTATAACTAATTACTTTTTCAAAGTAACGTGCCCAACACTGTCAGTGACTAATTATTTTTTTTTTAACGCAATTAAATTTTAAGCTTGACCCCAACTTCTTGTGTTTAGAAGGTTATCTGGTCTCGATCCGAACCAGCTAACAAATATATTCCTTTTCAATTGAGCTAAACTGCTGATAAGAAGCAGTTTAATCTGATATATTAGCCAGACAACATACTGCTATGAACATACGCTATCTCTGCTGCTGCTCCATGCTGTTTACACACTGAGAGTGCAGTATGTGCAGAGTTCACTGCTCACAGTCACCTTGCACGTCCCATTTAAAACACAGTGTTTAAAATGTGCAGCAGCAAATTTCCTGCTTTCTGTGTTAAAGCAGCTTCACACTGCACAGATATACTCGCTGGAACACAGAATCTTCTCACTATATTTACTTTCTTACTCTCATGCAAGACAGCTCTGACCAATCAGAGGAAACGATGTGCTTGTTTGGTTTATTGGTGCACATTTTGGTGCATTTAGGTTTATGTCTGTGTGAAACCAAACCAGAAGGGAGAAACAGAGGGTATGAAAATGACCCTTTTATACTCAGCAAATTAACTTCTGATTCAGAAATCCTTACAACCAAGCTAAGCTGTTTACAATAAAGTAATAAAGTAAATAAGTAATAAAGTAATAAAGTAAAAAAAAGTTTCCTCTATCCAATTTATCAAGCATTCTTATTCCAGTGCCCCACGTTGGCTTTATCTCCTCTCCTCTCAAACATACAATTAACTACGTACTAGTATTTTATCTGACACCACTATAAACATAATTGCAAACTGCAGTAAGTTTCCAGTACAGAAATATGTTATATTCTAATTTGCACATTAGAGACTGTAGACATGCTGCAGCATTTTTATTTTTTCAGATTTTTCCCCATTTTGGATATCCAATTGTCCCACCCCTTTGTGCGTCCCCATCACCGGTGACGCCCGTGACCTTCGAAGGATGCGGACGAGCACACGCCTCCTCCGACACGTGTGAAGTCAATCACCCCTTTTTTCGAGCTGCTGCTGATGAATCATTGCCTGAGCAGCATCACAGCGCGCTCGGAGGAAAGCACAGCGGCTAGGTTCCGATTCATCCGCTCACAGACGCCTCGTGCCGCCCAGCGCCACCTTAAGTGTGATGGGGAGAGAGCGCCATCTACCCACCCCAGAGGGAGCAGAGCCAATTGTGCTCCCTCTGAGCACCGGCAGCTTGATGGCAAAGCTGCATGAGCGGGGGTTCGAACCGGCGACCTCCCGCTCATAGTGGCAGCGCATTAGACCGCTGGACCACTCGGCGCCCATGCTGCAGCATTTTAAGAACTTTAATTGAACTTTCACACTTCGACACAGTTTACCATTTTATTAACATGGATAATTACAGAATGTATCAGTTAATTTTATATGTATAACTGTAGGAGGCTGTGATTTTCTCAGTTGACTTGCCAACAAACATATACATGCCTTTCTAATGTCTGCAGCATGTGGCTGGCTGGCTTCCTGATGGATAACTCCGCTTATGAAGGTTCATATTTTGCCGGCTGCAGGAATCACTAACCTGGCTGGCTGGCTTTTGTCAGCAACTAGTGGGAGGCGCCATTTAAGGGGGAGTTTTCTGAATTGATTATCATGGAATTAAGGGGGGAATCACACAGTTTTTAGTTGTTGCATTTAGTTCATTTAATTGTCAGGTTATTCAGTTGTCTGGAGGGTCCCAGGCAATCGATTGGTTGTCTTTGGCTTGTTGCAGCGGTCCTGGCAATCCCAATTCAACATTCTTACCGGATACACTTTTATTTTCACTGTACAAACACATTTGGCCCTGCACTGAGTTATTTTTGCGTGTCTAATTGTGTGAAAGGAACAGAGACTGGAAGCAGTTTTGAAGGTGTACTAATTCTGTTAGGATTAGCGTAAAGCTGCTGCTGAGCTCATTTTCCCAGTCCAGCCAACACTGGTGCAGTATCCTGTTAGCTTAATGAACCAACTGAACTGAATTTAACTATTTATTCACTTTAAACTCGCCCTCTCTCTCTTTCTGTAATCCTGTTAAAGGGCGTTAGTTAATCCTATAAGTCTTGTGAACCTTTGCTGCCTATAGAGCAGGGTCAACCGTCCTGGAGCATTACCATACTGCAGTTTTATTTTACATCTAAACACCCACTAGAATAAAAAAGCCAATTTTAATACCTCAAACAGTTACATAACAGTTCTGACACATTTTATTTACACAATTTACCTAAACCCAGACCCCTAGTTTGGCAAAATGGTAAAACGTGACAACATGATAAAAAAAATATTATGTTGTTGATACTGGAGAGCAGTACATCACCACCAGCACATTATCACCTCTACATATCTGGAGGATCTATGCTAGGCTAAAAGCTAATTATAGCTATTCAATGATCTGTCCAATCTTGTCCAATGTACACTCCCTTTCAAAACAACCTGGACTGTTTTAACCGACTACCAATTGCAGGCACACACACATAAAATGTAAAAGCATTGAATTATTGATCAAAATTGATTACATATTTTCAAAAACAGGCTTTTTTGATTGTTGAAGTACATTGAAAAAAAATTTAAAAAATAGGTCTATGTTTGAACGAATTTCAAATTACACAAATGATGTACAAAATTAAATGAAAGAAAATTAAATTACATTTAATTACTGCAAAAACCTTTGGGTACAAAATAAAGTCCATTACAAAATGTAGGATAATTGTAGTTTATTGCCAGCTAGAAAGTGTCTTACAAACACTTACAGAACTAGTATTTCCATTTCCATTAATATTCTTTAAATGTTCAACCTGTCACGTTTTCTGGACATTCTTAGAATGTTTTGATTTAATGTTTTTGAATGTTCTGTCAGCATCACTTTTAAAATATTAATTTTGGGAATGTTATATTAGTATAGTTATTATGTAAGAAACATTCTAATAACATTTTAATAGAAACCATTATTACGTCACATGTTTTCAGAGGATTTCTGAAACATTATATCTGTAACGTTACAGGATCATCTTCCTGGAACATTGGTACACATGTGACACACCATAATTTGCATTGCCTTGCCATGAGCACATCGGTCAGTGTTCAAACTCACAAACAAGATAACACCTCATGTGGGCATTTGTTCCCAAGCCATCCGCTGAGGTAACACTTCCTAATCAAACGTTATACCATATATGGAACCAATGCGTTTAGTAAAGACCCCTTACAGAATCAATCTTCTCCTTCCTTCACCTTTAAAGCAGTGCATGAACTCCAGCTCCATACTGAACAGACGAGTGTGCAATCTCGCCCTGGCTCTGACCCAGCGCGACCGCTGCCTCGCCAGATTACTGTGTTTATAGCTAATACAAGCATTTGTTTGCTCAAGTAAACAAGGCCATGGGGCAACAATCTCTCCACGTCCCCTCATTCACTTTCCCTCTTACTGAAAATACCAAACCTAGAAGTGTCTCAACGTCTCTAAACACACAGAAGACCTTCCTGAAGAGCTTCTCAGCTGTTTCATTCAACAACTCCAGCATTGTTTTCCAGTCTACTGTGGGATCAGGGCTCTTATCTGGAGAGGAGAATAAATAACAACCAATAACAGCAGCAAAAGAGGGATTTACTGTGGTTCAATTCCCTTCCGTCCACCAGTGGTGTAAAGAGAGGCCCTTCTATCCTTTCAGAAAATGGGGTGACAATAGGTGAATGTAAATCATTACATAATATTTAACCAGGAAATATATTTTATAGTTGTTGGACAAGGAAACTGAAACACATGTCATCATTTTAGTGTGGGAGGTTTCATCATGGCTAAATTGGAGCAGCCTGGTGGCCAATCTTCATTAATTGCACATTATTGCACCAGTAAGAGCAGAGTGTGAAGGTTCAATTAGCAGGGTAAGAGCACAGTTCTGCTCTAGATATTGCAATGCACACAACATTATGGGTGACATACCAGAGTTCAAAAGAGGACAAATTGTTGGTGCACGTCTTGCTTGCATCTGTGACCAAGACAGCAAGTCTTTGTGATGCATCAAGAGCCAAGGTATCCAGGGTAATGTCAGCATACCACCAAGAAGGACCAACCACCTCCAACAGGATTAACTGTGGACGCTGTAAGAGGAAGCTGTCTGAAAGGGATGTTCGGGTGCTAACCTGGCAGCTCAAATCACGGCAGAATTCAATGTGCACCTTAACTCTCCTGTTTCCAAGATGTATTTGCAGTAAGAGTGGGAAAATTGACTCTGAGACAGAGGGTCTGTCCCAAAACCTAGTGAGCTCTCTATGTAGGCACTGACTACGTAGACAGCTGTTTAACTAGACAGCGTTCTAACCACCATCCAGCCTTATAAGACACATTATTGGGACTCTCTAGTTAGGCAGCGACTGCGTCACGACTTGGCCCCGCCCACAGCACGCGCCCACTGTTTACTTACCTCAGCCGCGGGAACCACCTCATCACCCTACCGGCATTATGGACGAACCTCTTGCTGTTTTTATTACAATTTTAATCGTTTTTGCGCTGGAGGAAGAGCGACAGAGACGTGAGAGTAGACATGCTGCAGCCAGAGTCCGAAATTTAAGAAGAAGAGCGCTGATTTCTGCCCTTGAACAGGTAAGATCCGCTCAGAAAAAAAACATTTCCTCTTATACTCTGTGGTAAAAATTCCACTATTAACACCCCCCCATATTAGTTCATTGTAAAAACTATGGTATTTTAACAACAATTAATTAATTAAGCTATTAATAATAATAATCATAATCATAATAATAATAATAATAATAATAATAATAATAATAATAATAATAATAATAATAACAATGAATAATTATTATAACAACATGTACAGAACACCTACATAGTTTATTTAATACATTTATATTGATTAAATAGTTGCTAATAATCAAGCTGATACAATTAATTGAAAATTGTGGGGGGAAAAAAGTTTATATGCAGACAGACAAATGCTGTCTTTTAAGCATGAAAGGTTTGTTTAAAGAATAGCACTCATCTGTTTTTGCAAATGCATTTTATTTTATGCTAACTTCAAAGTGATACAACTATACACATGCAGACAATTCATTTATTAACAATTAATCAATCAATCAATAAATAAATACATAAATAGAACCTGTGCAAACAGTTAATTTACAAAACAGATAAATGATATTCTTTAAACACAAAGGAACAAATCACTTTTCTGTTTTGCAAAATAACTGTTCACACACACTAAATAAATAAATAAATAAATAAATAGCATATATAAAAGTAATTTTTCTTGCAGGGAGAAAGACCTACAAGATACTGTGCTCTGAATTCAAGTGTACCACTTCTGAGAATATTCCCAGACGACACCCAAGACACCAAGCCTGACTTTCGCCTGAATCGTGAATCCCTGAAAGTGCTTTTTAAACTTATTCAGCACAAGAGCACCCATGGTTGGGGAGGGACCATTGAAGTCTTGGTTTTTCTTTTTTGGTTGGCCTGTGGCACATCATACTGTGTTGTGTCCCGTGCTTTTTCTATGCCCCGTTCTATAGTGCACCGTGTAATTCACAGAGTGGCCAATGAAATGCGGTGAATCCTTCCGAAAGTTATCCGGCACCCAAAACCCGGAGAACTGCAGAGCATCTCTGATGACTTTGTGAGGCTGGGAATCCATGCAGCTTTCCACTCTGTAGTGGGTGCCATAGATGGGTGCCATGTGCAAATCAAAGACCCTGGAGAACCTGATGCACAGTGCTACAGAAATCGGAAGCTCTACCCCTCTGTGCAATTTCAGGCTGTCTGTGACCACCAGGCAAAGTTTCTTGATGTTTTTATTTGCTTTCCTGGCTCAGTACGTGATGCAAGGGCGCTCTGTTACAGCACTCTGTATCGGCAGGCCACTTTCCCACCCAGAGGCTACATGATCCTTGGTGATGGTGGGTACCCATGTATCTCTCAGCCCATAGCCCTCATCACTCCATTCAAGAAGCCTGTCAGAGGAGAAGAGAGGGTGGCCTTCAATAGGCATCATGCAAGGGCACGTTCTACAATTGAACGTGGTTTTGGGACGCTGAAGACCAGATGGAGGTCAATTTTCCTGCATGCTCAAGAAGTGAACCCAAGGTATGTGCCAGAGGTGATTGCTGCCTGTGTCACTCTGCACAACATCTGCATGGGAGCGGGAGATGTTGTTCAGCCTGAGGAGGAAGCAGATGAAGATGAGGAAGCTGATGTGCAGGAAGAAGACATCACAGCTGTCAGTGGCCACCAATTACGGGAGCAACTTTGTCCCAACATTGCTGGTGTCCAGTGATTTTATCAAACTGGAAACAAATAGATCAGTTTGGTTTTCATTAAATGTTAAATTTGCACTGCCAATATTGTGTAAATATTGTACACGCATCATTCATGTTTGTTTAATGTTCTAGTTTAAAATGTCTTATTTCATTGTCTTATTTTGTGCTACTTTAAACCAGTTCACGTGTTCCACTCACTGTTAATATTAGTCTTGTTCTGTAAGTGTGGTTAGAATAAACAATACAAACAATATAACTGAAGTATGAATTTCAGTGTTATTATGAACAACCTATTAAGTAGGTTTATATCAGTATAGAATACCTACAAGGCATGCATTAGTTTTCCATGACTGCTTTAAAAACACACAAATGCCAGTTCTCAACTTAAAAAAAACGACAACTTTATTGTAAAACATGCATAAATTATTCTCAGTTAATTTTGTTAACTAGCTTTTCTAGGAGGTTATACAAGCGCTCTGACCGCTCCTGCTCTGCTCTCTTCTCTCTCCCCCTCAATTATACTTTAACAATAATTTACATATCTATACTACACTCAAATCAATACATAAAAATCAATAAAATACATAAATTATTCTACACAATTTCAGATTCATCTTTGAACTTACATTGTATTTATTTTTTAAGTTTTCCCATTTCTTTTACTTTGTCCGCAAGCCCCAATTCCAGAACAATAGTCCTGTCAAAGAACAAACAAAAACAAATTATGGCATTAAGATGCTTTATAGTTGAGGAAAATAACACCATTTTAACTTCAGTGATCTACACAATGGCTTCGATTTAAGTGTAAACAAACATTTTGCAAAATCTACCTACATTTTTTAATTAGTTTAGAAAGATGCCTAAATGCATGAATGTATAACTTAAGCAATTATTAGCTTAATATTAGCTTAGATATGCTGTAACTGGCAATGCATTAGTTACGTATTAACTAGTTTTCTAAAGCGGGTTTTCTATCAACTTATTTGCCACAAACCTATTGTTTTATTATTGTAATCATAAGCCATTAGCTAGCTGGTTGGATTAATGTATCAAATTGTAAAAGCTGCATAATTTAAGATGGAATATAATAAGAATATATTATCGTTAAATAACTAACTAGTTTAGCTTAAATAAGCTCTTAATTCCATGCTGAGAGAGCTGAGTTTTTCTCCCCAGTGAAGAGCCTCTCTTGCGAGCCTTTATAAAGGCTTCTATTGCTGATCTGCTCCCTAAAAGAGTGGAAGTAATTTGTATATCTGAACACTGGCTATCACGTTAAACAGCCCACATACAGATCGTATAAACCCGACAGGTCTAACTAACTATACAGAAAGGGTTAACTGAGTTAACTAATAAAATATTACGGCGACTGATAAAAAAAAGCGCTGAATATCGCCAGTGAGGCTACTTAGCTATTGAGCTAACAGGCTAGTTAGCATCAGCCCATCTAAAACAATGCACTGGCGCTTCAAAACCCGCTAGCATAAATGCTAACACCTCGATATATAAAAAACTGGAAAACGGCCACCAACTAACCAAAACTACAAATAAAACGCTAATTTATGTTATTTTATGCCAAGAAAACTCATGAAACACCACACTTACGCTATAAAAACTTAAATAACTTACATTTGAAAATGACTTCGCCGCTGGCCGATCCACTTCCGTCCGCCATGATGGAAGAAGTTGAGCTACGCTGTGCTGCCCGCGCTGCATCATGGGATTGCCTTACCGGCTGAGGAAGGGTCTAATGCTCTCTTATTACAGGGTCAGAATAAGGTATCTTAGTAGACAGCATTTTAAGGTATCTAAGAATTGGGACAGCCTACTTCTCGGGAACGCGCATCCCATGACGTAAGAAGCTGTCTATGTAGAGAGCTCCCTAGGTTTTGGGACAGACCCAGAGACACACAGAGAGGTGGACAGAAAGGGACAGAGACAGACAGAGAGAGAGAGAGAGAGAGAGAGAGAGAGAGAGAGAGAGAGAGAGAGAAAGAGACAGTGAATTGTCCCTGTCAGCAGTGCTGTCAGTTCTGTGTGGAGTCGGTGTGATGATGTGCCTGTGAATTCTGTTGTGTTCTGTAGTATATCTCTTTCTTGCTCTCTCTTTCTGTCTCTCTCGCCCTCTCTCTCTCTCTCTCTGTCTTTGTATCTCTCTCTATCTCTCAATCTGTGTGTGTAAAATGTGTGTGTTTATAGTGTGTGTATGTATAGTGTGTGTGTCAAAGAAAGAAACAAAGAAAGAAAACACATTGAATTAGAAGAGGTGTGTCCAAACTTTTGTACTTTTGGTACTGTAAGTTGTGAGGTGTTATCTTGTAGTGAGTGAGGGATGTTTTTGACATTTCTTTACATTTACAAGTTGTAAAGGCATTTTTCATTCCTTGATCTATCGTGGTATCTGGCTAGAATTGGCCTTGCAAACAGTATATTCCACATCCATATTCAATACAGAAGACCTAACCACATATCCTACAGTGCAGCATCCATGGGACATGACAGAAGTCATGGGACAACTTGTATGCATGTATGCAGTGCTCTATTCTATATATTAACTGTTGCTTTCACTAACTATCAGGCATAGGAATAAAATGCATACTCTCTCTTGACTTTATGATACATTTTCATAATCTTGGACTCAGCAAGCTTAACTACAGCACCTCAAATAGGTTGTGAAAGAGAGAGAGAGAGAGAAAGAGAGAGAGGTGGAGAGAGAGAGAGAGAGAGAGAGAGAGGGAGACCACCATGAGTTAGATTAGAAGCACATGCTGAGGTAACACAGAGAGCAGACAGCAGTCTGGCTTCGTTGTCACACACTTAGGTGAAGTAACTCCACAAACATCACACAAAGTACAGTATATACTTAGTTGGAACGCCGATATATTAGCTTTTATATCATTCCATTATAACCCCCTAGACATTAATACAGAGTCCTTTGCAGCTATTATTATTTGGAAAAGAATGAAAAGTATATTTTCATTCATTACTCTGTAGGTAGAATATATGTATAGATACTAGTGTTTAAAATACTTCTGTAGAAGTTGAAGAAGTATCAACTCAAGCTTTTTACTCTTTAAGTAAAAGTGTTTAAAAAAAAGTACTTTAAAACCTACTTAAAGTATAAAAGTAAAAGTAATATATTGAAAAAAAATAAAGCCATTAAGAACAAAAGCGTAGGCCAAGCCCACAGAGTCCTATAGTGCACTAACCCATAATAATGACTATAATGTTCTATTATTAAAATGTTAATGTTGATAATATAATTTGGTATGCACTAAACTGTTCCCTGTTTCAGCTGCATATACAGTATGCCCATTGTAAATGAATGTATTTTAGTAGAATGTAAATATATTGAAGTTAAAGCTTAGTTGAGCTGGAGTTTGTCTGGAGTTCTCTTGAGTCTCTGCACGGCTCATCTTCATACTAGACTACATATGTCTGCTATGTTCTTGTTGGAGTGTGTGTGTGTGTGTTTGGGGGGGGGGGGGGGGATACGTGTGCAGGTGTGACGGATCACAGTATCCAGAACCAATAGGAAGTCAGAACGATATATGTCTCATGTATACTTTTCTACATCCAATCACAATCAGATTCACTCTATCTGGATGGAGAGATTTATCTGGGTAGGGGTTTTATTGAACGATGAGAAGCCGGAATGAAGGAAAACGAGCTGAAATTAAATAGGAGTAAAGAGGCTGTTTTTAAAATGTAAGGAGTAGAAAGTTCAGATAATTGTGTGAAAATGTAAGGAATTAACTGAAAAATAATAATTACTCAAGTAAAGTATAAATAACCAACATCTCCACTTAAGTAAATTAACAAAGTATGTGTGCTTAGTTATTTGATAGTGAATCAGATACTGCAGCAGTGCTGCTGCAGTTTTTAAACACTTTTTAAACACTCCTACCTACAGCTGAAACACCTTGTAGATAAAGTAAAGTCAGAAACTGAAGCTCTGAATCTGTATCTGCTGCACAGTTTACAGTGTTGATCATGCTCTGTTGGTCAACACTGAGATGTTTAAGAACTCCAGCAGCACTGCTGCTGTATCTGATCCACTCACTGTACCATCAGCACAACACACACTAACACCTCATACACCACCACCATTCTAACCCAAATAATAATAATAATAATAATAATATTTGCTCTGTGGTGGTTTTCTCTCCTGTGGTGGTCTGAGTATTGAAGAACAGTGTGATAAAGGAGGATAATAATAATAATAATAATAATAATAATAATAATAATAATAATAATAATAATAATAATAATAATAATAATAATAATAATAATAAATTATACAGAGAAACAGATACAGAACTACAGTCTGTAATTATTATAGAACTACAAAGTGTCCTGTTTGATCAGTGCAGCTGTAGAAACAAACAAAAAGTGTGTAGAAATCAGGAGGTGGTCATAATATTATGTCAGTATATTCTTCAGACTAACTGCTAACTCCTCTTTGTGATTCTTCTACACTTTCCTCTGCTTACATTTCCCTTCACTTTGATGGACAGAGCCCTGATTGATAGTTTCTGCTATCTACCGCTGCTTTTCTCCTAAAAGACCTGAACGTAATCCTGCGAGTAATCACCCCATTTGTCAAAAGTGTCCACAATCTGAAAAGCTATCTTTTTTTTTCAGTAATGGACAACAATTACCATTTTTTTTTCTCCATTCTTTAAACAGCTAATCCCGTTACACATCTTCCCTTCCTCCTCCTTCCTGGTAGCAGCAGCGTGGCCGAGCCAGAGCGATGGGTCTAATCTATAGCAGACCTCAAATCTCCCCCGGTCCCCCCTTTCGCCTCTCTTTCATCCCGCCTCTCTTCCCTTTCATCCCTCGCTCCTCTCTCATCCCTCGCTCCGATCGCGGCCTGTAGCCGGGCCGAGAACAAGGAGGAGAAACGAGGGATTTATTTCTTCCATACCAATGTTCTCAGCTATAAATCACGGTTACCTCGTTTTTGTTAACATCACAGTTACAGAGAGTATCGTGGAGCTCGGCGATGAGCAGCTCTCATTCTTCATGCTCAACCAATCAGCAGCTGGTATGAAGTGCTAATCGATTAGGGTTGGCGTGAACCAACCAGCGGGAAAGCTTGGATCTCGGCAAGCTGACTCATTCCAGTCTTTCAGGATGAAAAAGTGTCTTTAATCGGAGAAAAATACGTTATTATATAAATCATCATTCAGCATCGCTGTAATTCTGCACATCGTCACTGTCCAAAGACCAACGTTGGAACCTTTACAGAAGAAGAAGAAAAAGAAAAAAATATTTTTTGAGCCTCTTAAAATTTTATGAGTTCACTCCAAATCATTTATTTTTTATCCCTTTGAGGTTACACAGTGGTTACTGTAAGAAAACTCCTTGTTTTTTTCTCACTTTGGCGTTTTTTACCTTGGCATTTATGTATATACTGTATATTACAAGATGGGATCTTTACATTTTATTAAAAAAAAAGGAAAGGAAGACACACAAGTATTTTTTTTTTTCTGCCGAGCCTTCAAACCTCACTCAGAGCCATTGTACAAATATTGGCCATGACCAGCACAACCATTTAGAATGTACTACAGAAGAAAGTATCCCTGGTGTACTAAGTAACAGATACACAAACAGGTAGACCAAGGAAAAACACAGCAGTTGATGACAGAAACAAAACAAGCCTAAAACAACTGGAAGTGACACAGCAACAACCTCCAGAGGGCAGATATGAATGTGAATCACTCTTCTGTATCTACTGTTCAAAGAAGACTTCATGAACAAAAGTACGGAGGCTTCACTGGAAGAAAAAAAAACACTATAAGCAAGACGAATTGGACGTCCAAGATTAATTCATAGTAATTTGCCAAGAAGTACAGAAACAAGCCTTTGCACTAATTATGGACTGATGAGACAAACATTAAACTTTACCAATGTGATGGAAAATTACAAAATTTGTTAAAGTTAATAAAAGAAATAATATTTCCAAGTAAGTTTGTAGCAAATAATGGTGCCACAATGCATATATTTAATTGTACTAACTACAATTTTTGATCGTAGATTCTTTGAAAACTCTTTTTGGCATGGAATAACGTTATATTTGTCAATACCTTTGATTGGATGAAAATCAGATCACAATTAATTGCACATATTTGGCGAAAAGGGTGCACATACTCAGAAAATAGTGTGTTAACTATTTGTGTTATGTTCGCATCATGGTAACCAGTAGAGGACAGGTATTCTACTACAACCCCAAATCAGAAAACATTCTACATCTACATCTATTCTTCACACATTCTATATTGGGGACAGGTCAGAACTGCAGGCAATCTAGTCCAGTACCCATACCCTCTTTTAATTCCACATCCATGCCTTCATAATGTGTGAAGCATGTGGTTGAATATGCATTGTCTTGTTGAAAAATGCATGGAAAATGAACCCCTGGAAAGATATCAGATATCGAAAGATATCGAGTGCACTTTTTTGCATTAATGCAGCGTTACAGCGTTGCAGCGTTACAGAAGTGTACAAACCTTGTGGCTGATAACAGTCTGGATGGTCTTTTTCTGGAGCACATGAAGTCACATGGAGCACATTTCTCCTGAATTAAGTTTTGGAATATTGATTTATCTGATTACAATACGTTATGTTTCCACTGTGTGATGGTCCATTATCCCAGATTCCTCCAGGCCAGTAGAGGAGTGGAAGCTGCTTCTGGACATGGTGAACACAAGGCTTCTGTGGTATTTATGAAAGTAACTCTGTAATGTAGAGTTTGTTCCTCATGAGATTCTATTAGCTATTGTTGAATCATGGTCCTTGAAATGAAGTTGAGCAGAATATCTTGGGTTCATAGTGTCTGCAATCAAATAAAAGTCAAAGTAAATGTTAGAAATGTACAGTATGTCCTCAAACATATGAGATCGGTGTTACACAAGCTTTATGGCAGCATGTGGTTCTGCATTGTCTTGTTGAAAAAATGCATTACCCTTCGAAAAATATCATACAAATATCATCTTAAAGGAAGCAAGTGAAGCACATGAAGTCACATGGAGAACATTTCTCCTGAATTAAGTTCTGGAATATTGATTTATCTGACTACAATACACTGTGTTGTACAATACACTTCTGTGGTATTACTGAATGTAACTCTGTATTGTAGAGCTTGTTGCCCATGAGGTTCAGTCAGCTAGTTGAGCAGAATAGCAAGTTGAGCAGAATATCTTGGGTTCTTACTGTCTGCAATCGAATAAAAGTCAAAGTAAATGTCAAAGAGTCAAACAAATTCAAGCAAGTTGCACCCAAGTGTACAGTATGTCCTCAAACCTATGAGATCTGTGTTACGCAAGCTTTATGGCTCCAGTAAGGGAATGCTCTACCTGGTTTTTAGAGCTACTTCAGGTCATGCAGTCCACGATGTCCGTCCAAGATATCATTGCGCTTCTTTCTCTTTCTCTGTCTGTCAGTTGCAGGGCAAGTTGGGTAAGATTTATTTGGCCTGTCCTGTGCCTGACTTCATTTGAAATGGAGAGTGGATCCATGCTGCTATTGAAGCCATAACTCTCTCCCTCTGGGGTTTAGCTGAAGCCGCCAGGAGCTGGAGCAAGAAGAGAATCTCGGCTTGTCTGTCCAGAGATTAAAGATGGCCTGTTCATCTTCATTCCCTGAGCAAAACCCAGGTACAGAAAACACCAGCTCAGAAAGCCTGGTGAGGCCATGTAAGCCTCAGGACATGTATCTGGACCCACCGGTAGACCAGTATACCAACCCTAATGCATGTAACACTCAGCGATTGCTCGAAGTTTACCCTGAAACGATATGACAGCATTCCAGCATCGTTAAGGCTTCACCCAGGAGCGAAACCTGACCAATCAATTACAGAGCGAATGAAAATGAGTGATGTTTCAATCGGAGATGTAAAGAACGTTCCCCGAGCCCTTCAGGAGTCTGACTAGTACTTCTGCGAATCATAACTCAGCCCTAGAGCCAGGGTTAAAGAAGGCCTGCTCTGAAAAACACTATAAAACAGCATGTTTCACCCAGCAAACGCTCCCCGTCGAGCTCCGCTCACTTCACGCCATTTTTCACCAGCAGACATTAACAATCAGCACAACTTCAGACAGTTCGCTGGTGCTGATGCTTAGTCACTGGTTTCATCTGTTCAGATTGGTGCATGAGGTGAAAATGTTCTTTAATTTCGCTTTAGAGTTGCAAGGCTAAAACATACTGAAGCTTTTCGGAAAGTTAAATTTTCAAAAGGCTAATCAGATGCTTGCAAGAAAAGCAAATTTAATATCAAAGGTCTAAGAGCACCAAGGAAACCCTAACAGAAACCATTAACCGAATAGAAGAATCAAACACACCATGCAAACATAACCAGAATACAGAAATCACACAGATACTGTATATATAATGATCAATGTGAAATAACAAGGGTTGGCAATACTTCGCAAAGATTCATGTACTGTACAAGCTTTATTACAAACAGGTGGGACAGATAAGTACTCAGGCGATGGCGAATGAGAGAATATTTCTTGATTAGTGAGGAAGTAGTGAGAGGGTGACAAAGGGCTCCAGAAAATAAGCACTATGGGAACACAGAAAAACCACAGAAAAACACTTTATTATATTTATTTTGACATAAAAGTTGCATTAAATCTTGGAATTCAAGCTGTCAGATTTAAGCGATACAAAATTTCAGATTTGCTCAACTAACATTCAACTAAATGTCCAGTACATTCCACTGAATATAAACTCTAATTTTTACATTTTATGGTTTGGAATAAGCTTTGCTGGTTGATTTATGGTTGAGGTTAGATTTATTGTTAGAGTTTGTTGTAGGGTTGGTTCAACTTTGAGTTAAAACGCATTTAATAGACATACAGTTAAATCTCAGAGTAAATGAGTGAAAGTAGACTTCCGCCCACAACTATATGTTGATCCAAGGGGTTGGAATTAAAAGGTGATCGACCACATTGCTTTCCAATTACAGCTACTATTAAAACGCAATTAAATATGCATCTTCTTCTGCTCTATGCATCATTTAGACCTTAGAAGATCTTACAGCATAAGTAAGGAACAGCTATTAAAGAAAACAGCAGCCCTTTATTGTGCAGCCAGATGAAATGCTTCATTAGAACTTACTTGGCTTTACACTCAAAACCAACTCTACCTAGACCACCAAGAACAGGGTTCCAAATGATGGTTGCTGACAGTATACATTGTCATGCAATGAAACAAGTCATGAGATGGCTCCGCGGACTAAGGTGCAGGCACTGTGTTTAGGAGATTGCTGGTTCAAATCCCAGTCATGCAGCTTGCCATCAGCTGCCGGAGTCCTGAGATGAACAAATAGAAAAACAGAAAGAAAAAAATAAGAGACCACTTACAAATGATGAGTTTCTTTGATTTTACCAAATTGAACTGCTGAACTGCTTGAAGTTTTGCACCAAACGTGGCATAAAGTTATCCAAAAGCAGTGTGTAAGACTGGTGGAGGAGAAGATGCCAAAATGCATGAAAACTGTGATTTATATATGTTTTTTTTTTTTTTACTTTGTGAATATGAAGTTGTTTTCTTCGCATTATTTGAGGTCTAAAGGCTCTGTATCTTTTTTGTTATTTCAGCCATTTCTCATTTTCTGCAAATAAATGCTCTAAATGACAATATTATTATTTGGAATTTGAGAGAATTGTTGTCTGTAGCTTCTAGAATAAAACAACAATGTTCATTTTGCTCAAACATAAACCTATAAATAGCAAAATCAGAGAAACTGATTCAGAAACTGAAGTGGTCTCTTATTTTTTTCCAGAGCTGGTAGTGGTCAAAGATGGATGGATGGAACCTTATATTTCTGAAGTTAAAAGTGAGATCATTTAACGTTTCTTGACCCACAAAGTCACATCATAAAAGGCTAATGTTACCACTCACAGTGGACAGTGCAGTGCAATGGGTGGTAATGATGATTTAAAATGTAATATTTGCTATCCCGTTAATTTTGGCACATCAGTGCACTATCCTTCTAACTCCAGTCCATAAACTAAAGAACCCTGGACAGCATCGTATCTTGGATGATCACCCACCTTTGGGGTGAAGGGAAAGTTTGATTTCTGGCTGACCCGAGGCTTTTATCGTCTGGATTCTGAGGAACTGTGTCAGAAATCTTTCTGTAAGCGTGGAGGAAAATGGAGTAGAGCGTCAGGAGCAGAGCTGAGGAGACCTGAGGGCTTTGCCTTCTGCCTGAACATTTCTAAGAACATCGCTGTAAATGAAAAGTGGACTTAGGCAGCGCAGCCATGAGCTTTGTGACCACCCGGCCTCAGCAGCCCAGGAAATGAAAACCTACAGAACGTCCTTAAAGGATTGCCTGTCTGAAAAACAAACCCTGTTTGTACTAGAAGAACGGGGTTATGCTGGATTTCGTGAAATGCCGACGAGTTCTGCATGAACCTGGAGTGATTTTGTTTTTGTTCTGTGTTGTAAGTTGAGGCTCCTATTGTTCTGTGGTAGGGGCAGTGTTACCGCATTTTACAGATTTTACAGGCGCACTTTATATAAGGAGTAATGGTGCTAGCCATGTTTAGCAGCACTTAGTGCTAGTGAATGCCACCTGACAGTTTCTGGGACTACAATCCAATATGCTTGTCTCCGAACGGAAAAAGAGCTAGCGCTGTGGTTAGCGGCTAATGCTAATATTGCTCCAGTCTCTGGTGCTGGAGAAACTTTACTTTACTCTACTTTACGGAGTGGCTTTACTGCTTCCTAATACCTGACTGGTAGAATTCATACATAATGCACACCTGATTATAAAGTTTATTTTGGGGATTTTAAGTGTCTATCAGGCAGAAAATACAATAATTTCACTGACATTTTTTTTTTTGTCAAATAATGAAAAGTAAACGGAGATAATATCTATCTATCTATCTATCTATCTATCTATCTATCTATCTATCTATCTATCTATCTATCTATCTATCCATCCATCCATCCATCCATCCATCCATCCATCCATCCATCCATCAATCCATCCATTCAACTATATCATATATCAGACCTCAAATATATATATATAATACATATCGGATTTCAATTATTGCAAAGAAAAGAAGTTTATAATTATAATGTTTTAAGAGTTCAGAAATTAATATTTGGTGAAATAACCCTGTTTTTTAATTACAGTTTTTATGCATCTTGGCATCCTGTTCTCCTCCACCAGGCTTACACACTGCTTTTGGATCATTTTATGCCACTCCTGGTGCAGAAATTCAAGCAGTTCAGCTTGGTTTGATCATCCATCTTCCTCTTGATTATATTCCAGAGGTTTTCAATTTGGTAAAATCAAAGAAACCCATCATTTTTAAGTGGTCTTTTATGTGTTTCCAGATCTTTATATAAATATTCAGTGTTAAAGGCAAAGCAATACATCAATTAAAAATATATATTTTTTTGTTGCATCTCCAGTCAAAAGTCAGTCAGCGTCTCCGTAAGGTGCAGAATGACCACTTGTCTCAGTTCTGTTCATCGTGACCTCGGAAGTGAGGGCTGTAAACAGAATGTTTGTGTTCTATTATGGGATGTAATGAGGGGTTTAGAGGGTTCAGAGTGAGAGTTGTGTGTTTCTGTATTTCTGTATGTGTGGGTTGCATTAAGGGATGTAGTATGGGTTTAAAGAGTTCAGTGAGTGTGTGTTTAAGTGTGTGTATGTGTGTTAAAGAGTTCAGCATGTTTGAGTCTGTAGTAGGGGCTTTAAACAGAACCCAGGTTCAGTGCTCTCCGGGTCGACTCCGCTCTCACTCTTCCTCTGCTTTCTCTCTCCATCTCCACTCCATCCTCTCTTCTCTCTCTCTTCATCCTTTTGTCGCCGAACTCATCATTCACTCTCTCTCTCTCTCTCTCTCTCTCTCGTTCTCTCATTGTGCCCCCCTCCTCTCTCCGTCTCTCCCCCCAGCTTGCGCTATGTCTCATTTGTGGAGAATTGGTCTGGACTGGTTTATTTTCCTGTGTTGTAACAGCGAATCCATCTTCATTGAGCTGACAGTGGAGCTGCAGTGTGTATGGCCTCGCTGGCCATAGAACCCATTCCCAAACTAATCTCATCCATCTATCCTGAAAACAGAGCAGCAGGCAGGACCACAGCTTTACTGAGGAACCACAGCGTTACTGAGGTTCACAGCTTTACTGAAGAATCACAGCTTTACTGAGGAATCACAGCTTTACAGAAGAACCACAGCTTTACTGAAGAACCACAGCTTTATTGAAGAATCACAGCTTTACTGAAGAACCACAGCTTTAATATAGACCCACAGCTTTACTGAAGAACCACAGCTTTACTGAGAAACCACAGCATTACTGAAGAACCACAGTTTTACTAAAAACACAGTTTTACTAAAGACCCACAGCTTTACTGAAGAATCACAGTTTTACTGAAGAACCATAGTTTTACTGAAGAACCACAGCTTTACTGAGGAACCACAGCTTTATTGAAGAATCAAAGCTTTACTAAAGAACCACAGCTTTACTGAAGAACTGCTGCTTTACTGAGGAAGCACAGCTTTATTAAAAATCACAGATTTACTAAAGACCCAAAGCTTTTCTGAGGAACAACAGCTTTATTGAAGAACCACTGCTTCACTGAAGAACCACTGCTTTACTGAAGAACCACAGCTTTAATAAAGAACCACATTTTACTTAAGACCCACAGCTTTACTGAGGAACCACAGCTTCACTGAAAAACTACAGCTTTACTGAAGAACCACAGCTTTACTGAAGAACCACAGCTTTACTGAGGAAGCACAGCTTTACTGAGAAACCACAGCTTTATAGAAGAACCACAGCTTTACTGAGAAACCACAGCAATACTGAAGAACCATAGCTTTACTGAAAAACCACAGCATTACTGAAGAACCACAGTTTTACTAAAAAAAAAACACAGCTTTACTAAAGAACCATGTCTTTACTGAGGAACCACAGCTTTATTGAAAAGTCACAGCTTTACTGTGAAACAAGAACTTTATTAAAGAGGGGACTGTGTTTAGTTTAGTTGATGCTCTTATCCAGAGCAACTTACAAGGCTATTCCTATTACAGTCGGGTCAATGTAGTTAGTTAGGAGTCTTTCCCAAAGACTCTTATTGGTGTACCACAGCATCCAGTCACCCAGACCTGGAACTGAACCCTAGTCCAGCATAGCAGCTCACTGGCAGGCGGTGGTGTTATCCACTGCACCACACCAACCATGATGATGATGATGATGATGATGAAGCTGTGTAGTAAGTGAAGATCCCGATCTTGCAAATCATTCCAAAAGCAATGCAACTGCTCTTTTTATTCCATCAAATCAAAATGACAACAGTGGAGAAATATCACCCCGTCAGGAAACAAAGGTGCTTCAGTTCTCCGGCATCAGCTGGCAGCACTTTTTCACACTCACTCAAAAATGCCAACGTGAGGAGAACCCTCCCCCCCGCTCTCTGGAGGACGATGAAAGAGGTACAAATCACCCGCACTGTCACGGCCTCTCGGAGAGAGAAGCGCTCGATTTTCTGAAAACGCTATTCCTCCAAAAACAATATCTGGAAGAGTGGCGGAGTGAAATACGACGGGAGGGATCAACGGATTTCAGAAACCCGTCAAAAACACACGTCTGTCAAAAACACACTTTGAACCATCGTAATCCAGGTGACCTTTCAGACGTCACAACAGAAACTGATGGATTTATAGCTTCCAAATCTCATCATTTAGCCACTTTTTGAACCTAATTTTGAACCGTTTGCCATGTTTCTACCAACAAAAGTAGATTCTGGAACCAGGAATGTTTGTTTGCAGTGGGAACCAAAGAATACTAGGTTCTTCAGCATGAACTGTGTGAAGTGTATTCACCGCCATTGTGCAACATCCTGTGTTGATGACATATAATGTTATGTTTTGATGGTTCCTCTAAAACACAATCATGATGGACACACAACCACACTGTAAACCCGGATAAGTAAAAATTGAGGAAACCGGTTGCCTTAAAAAAAGTTAAGTAATGGGGAATGAAAACTTGAGTTAGCATAAATTAAAACATCAAGTTATTACAACTAAAGGGGAAGTTGATTTATTTCTAAGGTAGCCCAGGGGGAATCACTACACACTGATGGTGAGTGTTAGTCAGAAACTGTTGGACACACCCATTATGCAAATAGATTGTGACAGAAGCCTATAGAAAAGAAGGTGCCAATGACAACAGACTAAACTAAATGATCCAATATTATATACAGCTCTGGAAAAAAAAGGGACCACGTAAAAATTATGAGTTTCTTCGATTTTACCAAATTTAAAACCTCTGAAATATAATAAGATGATGATGATCACAAGCCATCAAACCAAACTGAACTGCTTGAATTTTTGCACCAGGAGAGTAAAGCATAAAGTTATCCAAAAACAGTGTGTAAGACTGGTGGAGGAGAACATGATGCCAAGATGCATGAAAAAAACTGTGATTAAAAACAAACCAGGGTTATTCCACCAAATATTGATTTCTGAACTCTTAAAACTTTATGATTATGAACTTGTTTTCCTTGCATTATTTGAGGTCTGAAAGCTCTGCATCTTTTTTTTTTTTATTTCAGCCATTTCTCATTTTCTGCAAATAAATGCTGGGTTGAGTTTCCATGTTCTCCCAGTGTCTGCGTGGTTTCCTCCAGGGAGTCTGGTTTCCTCCCACAGTCCAAAAACATGGAGATCAGGTAAATTGGATACTCTAAATTACCCAGAAAAATGCAATACACTAAATTGATCTGGCAAATTGTGTGTAAATGTATGTATGACTGTGCCCGATGCAGTCCTCCAAGTGGACGGTCGTTTCCGGTTGAGAGTACGCTGTGTGCTATTGGCTGCTGCTTAAGCAACTGAAGGCCTTTGTCTCCTCTCTGGCTAATGCTAATTTTCATCATCTGATCATCTACCATCAGGAGAACACTGAACAGAAATAGTGGCAATGTGGGTGGTATTGATGGTGACTGGTGGTATCTGGCTGGGGCTGTCCATGTGGACACCAAAAGCAAAGATGGAGGTTTTTCTGGGGAGTGGATGGATGGAAGATTACCAGGTTCAACATTCGCAACAGCCTGTGAGAAGATGCTACTGTAGATGTTGGCCATGTTCAAACTATTAAATTTCAACCAGTTGTCTCTTATCGACATGTATCTTGCTTGTCTTTAATTTGTTTAATTTTTTTCTAATATTATTACCAACAAATAATAATTCTATTTATATGTCTGAAGCCATCATCATCATCCAGCATGTTAGATTTAAGTAAAAAAAAAAGATACGGCGACTTTGGATAGGCTGCCATTGCTTGAGAAATGTCACATGACCCATACTGTACTGTAATTGCAGATGTTAGCATATTTGGCTTCATCTAAGCCTTTTTGTCCTCAAGCTCAAGGTCATCCAAGAATGAAATCAGGTGCTCTGTATAATATAAAGCTTGATCTGAGATTTGTGTAACAGCAAAACACTGGATGATATTTCTGTGCTTAAAGTGATGGTGGCGTACCGCTGGCCCACAGCATTTACTGGGTCATTTTCCTCATTATGTTCTATACTTGTTACAGATATATACAAGTTATATTAGTTGTTTTCACAGTAAAGTGATGTTTTTTTAATGAAACTAAATAAAATGTACAATTATCCACTTGGGCTATGACTTTCACCACTATTCAAGATGTTCATAACAAGCTCATAACTTCATTTTAGTAGTTTCAGCACAAAACCCTGTACATGTTTTCTCTGTTTGATGCATACCAATAATTTGACACATCCAAAACAGATGAACAGATTAAACAAAATCTTTTCTAATGTGAAATGAAGTTACACTTATATAGCGCCTTTCTAGAAACCCAAGGACACTTTACAATCACGTTTTTACACACAACCATTTATACTCAGCACTCATCCACACACTGTTGCACACCCTATGTACCCTTTATAGTACTTAGAGGGGTTGAACAATGAAACTGAAACACCTGGTTTTAGACCACAATAATTTATCATTTATACATTTTTAATGGTGACGGACAGTTCTGGTGAAAACAGGAGAGTTGAGGTGCACATTGAATTCTGTCGTGATTTGATCAGCCGTGGTTTTATGTTTTCTTGGATACAATCCGGGTTAGCACCCGAACATCCCTTTCAGACAGCTTCCTCTTACAGCGTCCACAGTTAATCCTGTTGGATGTGGTTGGTCCTTCTTGGTGGTATTGGCTGACATTACCCTGGATACCGTGGCTCTTGATGCATCACAAAGACTTGCTGTCTTGGTCACAGATGCTCCAGCAAGACGTGCACCAACAATTTGTCCTCTTTTGAACTCTGGTATGTCACCCATAATGTTGTGTGCATTGCAATATTTAGAGCAGAACTGTGCTCTTACCCTGCTAATTGAACCTTCACACTCTGCTCTTACTGGTGCAATGTGCATGTTTGAAAAAATGTGGCACATGCTGCATCCACAAATAAGTCAAATGGACTTGTGGACCAACTATCATTCAGGTAGTAAATCAGTAAAAAAAAAATACAGTAAGGCTTTTATCTACAGTAAGCACATTTAAGTGATTTTGTGCTTTATTATATCGAACTCCAGTTCAGGGAGGGCTTGTTAAGTAACCAAGCTGGATCAGGACAGTGGGGAACAGGGAAAACACTAAAATGTGCAACAGACTAAACTCAGTTATTATAAGTTGGTTCAACTCAAAGATCTCAGTTTGAATAGTACAGTATATGTGCCCATAAATGTTTAACTAACTCAAAATAGTTGAGTATTGTTTAGAAATATCCAATTTTATGTAAAACAGACTTAAATCATTTCAAACAACATATAGGTTTACAGTGTAAAATTTGATCCCTGTTCTCAGTTACTAGAATGTTTAAAAACGATGTTCCTTTAAGAAAGATCGGATGGGATTTTCATATTTCTCCCTCTACAGCTCATAATATTATTAAACCATTCAAGTGATCGTAAGGAATTTAAGTGTGTAAAAGACGCTCTGCATCAAGAAACATGATTAGAATTTGTATATGGAACACCACCAACGTACCCCAAAGTACAATTGAGATAGATTGGTTTATGTTTAAAACAGTTATTTTTTACAATAGTCAACAGTAAAAATCCACCCCGGGGTGTATTTTTACTTTCTGGACTCGGACTACCCACTTGTGTGTGTGTAACTATAGGATTTACATAGGATCTCCGGTGGATTTGGCGTCTTTTACAGAGACTCTAAGACTAGGTCAGTGGCTGAACTTAATGCACTCAGCAAGCAGGGCATTACACATGTTGTAAAGTAACATATGACATTGCGAAGACTGTTATTAGTGTAAATGTCTCAATGCCTCGCAGTGCTGTTAGCCAATCAGAGGCGATATGTTTGCATGTATGAATATTCATAAGCAAAAGTCGAAATCCTGCCGTCCTCTTTCCCACTCCTCCACAGGACTGAAGCAGCGTTATACCGGATCACTGGAGCACTTTTTTTCACAAAAAAAAAAAAAACAGCTCACATAGCATTTATTCATACTAGAGACCACAACTAGACATTTTAAAATGAATGAATAAATGAAGGAATGAGACCTTTAAATAATAAAAAAAATTGTTTGTATAATTGTTATAGTAATATACTGTAATACTGCAGTGCTTACAGGAGGAGTGTAGAGGGTAATGGTTTTACAGTGTGTACGCCCTTACACACTGAAAAGAGCAACAGTTTATGTATAAATTGATACAGGTGTGTGTGTGTGTGTGTGTGTGTGTGTGTGTGTGTGTGTGTGTGTGTGTGTGTGTGTGTGTTTTGTGTTTGAACTGAAACAGGGTGCTGGCTAGTCCAGGTTGGGTGGAGATCCAAGT